>NW_027190610.1:0-31752 GCF_040958095.1 Procambarus clarkii
ACAACAATACAACAAAGCCTTTAGAAGATTGGTCCAAGAAATTCATTATTATTTTTTTTTTTCAATTAATTATTCTGTTCTGAATCTTGTTGTAATCATATGATTTTTTACTAATAATTAACATTTTTTTTAATAAAAAATTACAATAATGGTCATAATCAGTGAAAATGTTTTCTAATGTGGTAGGAATGACATCGTTTGGAATTAATCATATCTTACCACAAAAGTTGATACATAAACAATGTAAATAAACTATTAAAATAACCGACCTTCAGCACAAAATGATAAGGCTTATCTTTTTTTTTTTTCCTCTGATTGAAATATGAAATATATATAAACATTAATTTGCACAATATGTCTGTAAAAATTTAACCTATCATACATTTGATTTTACAGGTGGTAGATTGGATTGAACATTATGACTGGCACAGACATATGGAGAAAAGTAATTTCTGTTTTTAACAAGTTTATTGAAAATGAAAATCATCAGTTTAGGCCACTAGGCAATGATATTATAACCCAAATAACAGACACTAGCAAAATATGGGAAAGTCCGGTTGCAAAGATTATGTGGCGAAATCTGACTTATGAACAAAAAAAATATATAGTGAGACCAGACACAAAACCAGAATATGAGATGGGTTCAACCATTCAAAAATTTATTATGGATCAAAATGTTCGACTACTAATATCATCACCCTCTAATGGTTGGACTCAACTTGAACAAGAACTACGTCAATTGGAATGGAGAGGTGAAGCCTTTGTGAATGGTGAAGAGATTACTAGTGGTGGAACAGACTGTTATAATCAAGTGCTGATAATGACATCTCCTAAAAGTTTTTTTAAGAATATTTCAACATACAAGGGTGATAAAGTTATTTTTTTATTTGATCATCAGTCTTACCTGACCCATACAAAATGTGATCGGTGTGAGAGAGAAATCTGCAATGGTAATTATCTGTCCAAAATTTTGACAAGAAAATGTTTTGCCTGTGATATTTGCCAGAAAAAGTTCTTTGCAATGTACTACTTAGTAATACATTTCAACACACAACATGCATATGAAATACCGTGCCATGTGTGTGGGACAGTTTTATTGAACAGAGGCTGTCGAAAAGTCCTTTTTGATAGTTTTTTTTTTCAGAATTTGATGAAATTCCCACTCATGGTGGAAAGTTACCAAAGTTATTTATAAGAAAATTCCAAGATAAAATATCATCTTCGAACGCTGCAGAGTGGTGGAATTTTATCTTGAATGCAGATGAAAAGAAGATATACACAATAATAACACCAGATGAAGAAAAAAGGCAGTTGGAGAAACAGATGGATTTCTCACTAGATGTAAAAAGGAATAAAATATCCAAGAAGTTTTCTTCAATTTACCCATTGGAAGAAGAAATTGTGTATATAATTAACTGTCTTCATATTTTTCCTGATTTGTGTAGAATGCTACGAGGAGTATTTGATCATTATTTGCCACTAGAAATAGAAATAGATGCAATTATTAAATTCACAGGTGAAGGTTCTCTTGTAAGTGTTTTTGCTGGCACTGCATTCATTGAAAATCTATTGAGATTAAGAAATGTGGACGTGAAAGCTACTGATAATTACTCAAACATAAATTCTATATCATGGATGGAGGTTGATAATATAAATATCTCTGAGGCAATTAATAATAAATATCATCCTGATGTTCTTTTAATGACATGGCCACTAGAAAAAAGAGTTCAATCCCAAGTGCAATGGCTGAGGGTAGTTTTTATATGAGCACTTCAGGATATTATGAAATGATAGATGAACTCAACCTAAGTGAAAGAGAACCTTTAAAGTATGAATATTATAGTGATGCCTTATATGCTATTAAAGAGTTTAAGGGAAACAAGTTCATTTATGTTGGAGATAAAATGTTTTGTTGTGAGTGTAATGCTCTTTTTTCCCATTATCTAGAGGAAAATTTTGAAAAGGTGAATAGTGGAATTACATTATCCAAAATTCACTTCTATATCAGGAAACCAACAAATTGATCAAACTGTTCTAATAGACTATATTATTAAGGATTAGTTTTTAACTATAAGTTTAATGCTATTATTATACTTTGGATGTGTAAAAATGTGTAATAAATGCTGTTTTTATATCATAGCCTACCTAAATTTGAGAAGTATGACACACGTTTTTTTTTTTTTTTTTTTTTTTTTTTTTTACAAATTATAAGTGTTTAAAATTATTTTAAATATTAAAATTGAATTCACATCAGGTACTGACTCTGTATGTTTTTAATTAGAAATTATCGAATAATTATTCAAATTATTTTGTATATGAGATAACAAATAAGGGGTTATGCATTCATAAATTTTTCTATTTACCATATTATCTCCAAGAATATATAAAACTGTACCAAAAACAGATGTCATAAGTGTAATTGTAATTAGTTTTAATATAACTTTTGTTTGGCGATTATTTATAATGTTATTTGAATTTTGATTATTAGGTTGGTTAAGGTTGGTGGAGTTGGAGGTAGGACTTGAGATCGGGTTGGTGTTGCTGGGATTAGGGTTGTTGCTGGAATTATTAGGGTTGTCACTTGAATTATTAGGGTTGTTGCTAGAATTAGGGTTAGGGGGGTTGCTGGGGTTAGGGGTGTTGTTGGGGTTAGGGTCGTTGCTGGGGTTAGGGTCGTTGCTGGGGTTAGGGTTGTTGATGGGGTTAGGGTTAGGGTTGTTGCTGGGGTTAGGGTTAGGGTTGTTGCTGAGGTTAGGGTTAGGGTTAGGGGTGTTGCTGAGGTTAGGGTTAGGGGTGTTGCTGGGGTTAGGGTTAGGGTTGTTGCTGGGGTTAGGGTTAGGGGTGTTGCTGGGGTTAGGGTTAGGGGTGTTGCTGGGGTTAGGGTTAGGGGTGTTGCTGGGGTTAGGGTCGTTGCTGGGGGTAATAGTTTCTATACTAACTATAGTCATTATATATTTTTATATATGTATAAATAAAAGTAAACAATTAATATTATTATTATGATAAATAACAAAAGTATAATAGTATTATGGTAATTAAATATATTTGTGGGATGTATAACGGTGTAATGTCTAAGAGAATGTTCTTGAAGTTCCAATGATATTAACCTCAAAATCGACCCAGTTTCACATACATAAATAAATTTTTTATTAAAATTTGGGTCAATGGGATGTATTTTTGAATTAGGATATAAGTAGGTTTTAGCTAAATTATAGTTATGTGGATTACATAGAGCTTTACATCCTTTATTAAAAACTGCTTTCTCAAAAGATGAAGTTTGCAATAAACTTTCAATATCCATTGAATTACTACAGTTCCAATATAACTGCTCATCTAGAATGGTAGCTAAAGGATGGGAAGCATCTTCTATAATATTTTTTTTTTCATTGTGTACTAAACTTTCATTACAAAATCTTCGTTTATATTTGTCTCTTATGAGAAAAATTCGATCTCCAAAATTTACAAGACTATATCGAAAACATCCAGTATTAATTTTATTATGTAAACGCATAAATTCTATAAAACTCTCACTTGTTTCTAATTTTGAAATTTGTTTTAGAATGGAACAGTATGGATAAATTTTAAACCACTCTTTAAATCTTGTCCAAATTATAATTGCCTGGATATTATTATATATATTATCATCATTAAATATTGTACATAGAGATTTTTCATCATATATTTCACAATCATTAAGACACGTAAGCAACATATTTACATCTTGTAAATAATTACAATAAATATAATATGGATATTTAGTCTGAATATGTAGCCGGAACATTTCTCGTACTTTTGTTCCATATATAAATGTTAATTTTCTTAAAAAATAAAGGTCACCACAAAGAAGTGCTTCTATATTTGCTTTGAAATTTTGAATATTAGTTTTGTTAGAAAATGCTAAGAGATTTGGATCAATGATTTTTTGAATATTTTCATCTCCTTTAATAATAATATCATTAAAATCATCTAAAATCTTCTTTATAATAGCTGTATCATTTATATCTTGAATTTGTCCATATAATTTACCTATAGGAAGCAATAATAATTGATCTAAGGTATTAATAATTTTAGTTGATTCCTGTTTATTCATTTTTTATTTGAAATTACATTACTTTAAGTTTTACAATATACAATTTTTTCAGTAATATATACCATATCTTTTTCAAGAACTGATTTTGAATGGTTACGAAGAAATGGAATAAAATCAAAGAACTGGGCAGCATTTTCTTCGTTAACCAATTTTTCAAAATTCGAAGGTGTAGTAACATCACTGAAACCTAGTATTTGATGTTTTCTGTATGGAGACTGACTTATTAGTTGACGCATTTGTGAAACTGTCAGAAATACTTGACCAACAAATATACGATGGAGCTGTAAATCTTCAGACCTAATCCACATTGTATAATCCAAATTTGGAGTTAACATGTTACCTAGGGCAAAATCTTCCCGATATATGGCTAATATCACCTAATTTTGTTTGAAATTCTTGATAATATCTGTTAACACCTGTATCACCCATGAGGTAATGTCCTAATACATACTGAGGCGAGCAAGATAAAAAATGTTTATCAAATTTTTCAATAATAGCTACATTACTTCCTAATTTAGATTTGTATTCTTTTACATATGTGATAAACTTATATAACTTTGAATCATAAACTAACGGAAATTCTTCCAAATCCCTATTTTTTTTATTTCCAATATTTTGGGGATTGTATAAATGTAACAAATGGGTATTGACATTTTGATGTTTCTGTGCCTCATGTAATTTTAAAATATCACACTTTGATAAACTGATCATTGTCTTATTTGATCTTATTATTTTTATATTTGAAATATGAAAGTGTTACCACCTCCTCCAGCCTTTGGGTCATCTAATCTCACCATCTCACAGTCGATATTAGGGAATCCAAAGAAGTTTTTAAAAATTACAAAACATGATGAAAATATAACTAAAATATTTGAAAAACTTTTCCAAGATAATGAATTGAATATAAAGGAGGGTATTGAACATTTATCTACAACTATGATTCAAACTTCGTTGGAACACGTCCGTATTATTAGTCCACCTAGTACAGTGCAATGGGATATAGAGAGTGTGAGATGTGCTATGAATAAAAACAATTGTCCTACACATGAGAGAGAGAATGGAGAAAAAAAAGAGGGATTACAGTTAACTCCACGAGAAGCTCAAATGGTATTATCAGATATATCATCATGTAATGCTAATGATAATGATAATATATTTTATCAATTATTTTTAAAAAGTCTTACCTCTCCAGATTTACCATCGCGAAGAATAGTCACTAGACTAAATATTTAATTATACAAAAAATGTGTATGTATTATGATATTTTATTTTTCGTTATTCTTACTATTCTTAGTATTATTATTTGGTTTTATTTATTTATATATTTTTCACCAAATCAGATTGAAGTAAGTAAAAATCTGATACTAAACAATAAAAGAAAGACAATAGAAAAAGAATCTTTACCACTCATACCATACTCTATGGCTGTATATAAACATAATAGTCTCCGTGGTGTAGTGGTAAGACACTCGCCTGGCGTTCCGCGAGCGCTATGTCATGGGTTCGTATCCTGGCCGGGGAGGATTTACTGGGCGCAATTCCTTAACTGTAGCCTCTGTTTAACGCAACAGTAAAATGTGTACTTGGATGAAAAAACGATTCTTCGCGGCAGGGGATCGTATTCCAGGGACCATAGGATTAAGGACTTGCCCGAAACGCTACGCGTACTAGTGGCTGTACAAGAATGTAACAACTCTTGTATATAACTCAAAAAAAAAAAAAAATAATAATAAAAATACTAAAAATGAACGTGAAAATGTTTTTGTTCATATTATGCCTCAAAATTATCATTTTTTCGTAGAACAAGGCCAACTCATCTACCATCCTACTTCCCCCCCAAAGAATAATATATGTTGTACATTATCAGAATTTCCTGAAATAGCATATGTTTTTTCTGTGGAAGAGTCAACTACTTCTTTAAATATTCCCCAAAAAACCAAAATGTGTCGCCGACCTCTTGAGTATTTAAAAAGTAACATATATACACTAATGACATATCGTTTACAGACACACCATTTAAAAAATCCACTAAAACTTCTCCATCATCTCGCACTCACAGGACGTATAAAATTAATAAAAAATGATAACTAAAGGAGAAAATATTTATTTACTTTATTTACAAGATCCCCAAAGAAATCGACATTATCTTAAACGAAAACGAAAAAGAAAAAAACGTAATAAGGATAAAAAAAGATCATCATTACAAATGTACAGTAAATTCCATGAATTATCTAACATCAATAATTGTTATGTTGATAATAAAAACTTGGTAGAAGCTGAAGTATATATTTTATGGAATTATGATCACATCACTATAAAAAATGAAGACCAGGAAGACTGTTATCTCCAACAGCAAAATCTTCCAGAAGCTTTAGCCATATATTCCAAATATGTCCGCTTTACTTGTCCAATTTGTTTAAATGAAAATAGCGATAAAGATCTTATAATATTACATTGTGGGCATGGTATATGTATTTCTTGTTACCAGATGGATAACTTTGACAAGTTATTTTGTGCCATATGTCGATGTAATAATCCACAAGTTTTAAAGGGTATTGGTTCCTCTCAATAATTGTTTAAATATTTCCAAGTGGCTGTATACTGAAAAGTTGGTATAGATATAGCTTTTACGAAATTGGGAAAGTTGTTGATTAAAAAATTTTCCTCTTTTAATATGATTTTTTAAAATACATACTACACTAATACTATTATCTTCGACTGATATAATAACATATGTTTTTCCAATTGATTTAATAAATAGTATAGCTACTAATAAAATTTCTCCAATTTCCTGAGAAACATTTATTTTTAAAATACCGTTACTGGTGATACTCAACATATTTGTATCACTTTTATTTAAATAGATTACAGATATTGTTTGTAATGAGGATAAATTTGGTTGTGTTACCGCATTCTGTTGAAATTTTAATCTACCCTCAGGTGCTACAGGGGGGGATGAGAATAAGAGAAAACATTCTTCTTCCAGATTGGGAACTTTTTTCCATAAATGAGGTATAATCTGAGTGTTTAGTACATTCATGAAGTTTGAATTCTTTATTAGTATTTCCTCGCTCGCAAATTTCATTAGTAATTGACGCATCCAATAAGAACTTGGCATCTTTAATGTAGACATTAATTGTGGCTGTTGAAAAACACTTGGGACAATATTTATACTCGATGGGAATATTAAGAATCCAACAGAAAAATCCTGAACATTGTAAACAATAGTAAATTTTTGTATTAGATATATCCAACATTATATTTTTTAAATAATACAAAAAATAATTACAATGAATAGTAATAACGGCTTACAACATGAAAATAACATACTTTTAGAATTAGATAATTTAATAATTGAACAATATATTGATGAAATTGATAAAATTTATAAAAATTATGAAAATTTTTGTTCAATATCTCGATTATATTCGTTATGTTCTAAAATTATGAATATATTTAATATAGCCTCTATATTTTTATCTATTTTATTACCATCACAAAATTATAGTTTAATTTTTAGTTTAGTCGGTATATCATTAAATAGCATGTTTAGTATTGATTTGCGTAAAGAAAAACTTCAACAAATTGTATCTGTATATTATCTCTATATTATTCCTGATTTAGAAAAGTTTATTTATGATAATATAAGCAAAGATATACGACAAATTCGGAATTTTCAACATGAGATAACTGCAGGGAACATTAATAACAAAATTAGTAATATTAACAATAATAATAATAATAATAATAATAATAATAATAATAATAATCCTAGTCTTTCTTGTTTAGATAAAATTGCTCAAATGAAAGAAATTATAACAAATAATTATACAAAATATATGGGTGAAATGTTTTCTGTGCCTGTAAGCTTAACTTATGTAAATTATACAAGTATTATATTGTGCTTCAGCACATATATATTCCTATTCATTACTATTCCTCTAATACACATATACTTACCCCCTCTAATATAAAATTTTTGGTAAATATATAAAAAAATGGATGAACATGTTATTGATCAAATATTTAGTAAATACCTAAACCAAAGTGATTTGGAATGTATAAAACAGGAATTCAATCGTCCTATTTTTAATCCACGTACGCAACGAGAAATTATAACATATGTCGAAAATGAAGATGAAGAAACCAATAAACAACAATCTTCTCCTCCTATATCCACACTACAAAGGCGCAAAAAACGTTTATTACTTAACCCATCTAGTTTGAAGAATTACAAGTGTACGTTTGAAAAATTTGGCCGTTTTAAGCTTCAGCAAGTCGGTCGGGAGGCACCGGTTACACCAGATTTGATAAATATATATAATGTATATTTAAACCGGGATGCCAATTTAAAATATATGACGCGTCTAACCAACGTTCGAACACTAAACAAGTACATCGTAGGTCCCATTCTTGGACAAGAAATGCGTCTTCCTCGTACATCTGTTAATTTACGCCGTAACAATAAGCCTATTTTAGATAGCCGTTTGATCGCTCAGACGGTTGCTAGAATATGGAATTTTTCTCAGTCTGAACATGCTTACAAAATTTTACTTATATACCATACAGGTCTTCGAGCCAAAGAAGCCAACAATGTAACTTATCGTAATGTTGTAGATGCATATTACCCAGCCACTCAGACTGTTGTTTTGCCAGTAGTATACAGTAAACACGGTAAGGATCGCAACATTCCCTTATTAAAAGGAGGGGCTTCCACTTTTTTTATTCAATACCTCATTCCCTATGCAAATAAGAAGATGTTACGATTAACTCTACTGAAATATCCTGGGACAAATATAGCTGATCATTTGGATAAACCTATTTTTGATTCTAGTTACCAGAGTACACATAAAGTTTTTAAAAGTTATCTTTGGAAAGTTGCTAAAGAAAGAAATCAGAAATTATCTCCTAATGAAGAATATAGTGTTCAAGAAGATTTAAAAGGGGCAGGTCTCCATTCACTCCGAGCTGATTTTGCTACACGTACTTTTAACAGTCTTTCAAGACAATTAGGTAAGAATCATATTTTACCTTTTAAAATTATTAGTGAAATTTTAGGACATTCAAACGTTAAGGAATTTTTAAAAAGTTATATTAATCAAGGTGAAATAATAATGGAAGGTGGAAATGAAGAAGATGAAGAATTTAGTGGTGAGGATGGCGTTGGTGAAGTTAACCAATTGCTTACAAATGATGAAAGTATTCACTGGGGTAGCAATGCACGAATGGCCCTACGACACCGTTATCGTCATATGAATGTAAATACAATCTCTAATTTGGAAGATCACACTTACCCATTGGCATCTAAAGAAGCTTCACCAACCATAAATAATAATTCTCTATCAATATCTAATAATAATAATAATAATAATATACTTACTAATACAATTACAAATAACCCTATTGATAATATTGGTACAACTATTACTATCGATACTGCTACGACTAATGCTGCAGTTAATAATATTAAGAATAATATTATTAATAATAGTAATAATGATGATAATAATAATAATAATAATAATCGAATCGTTTATATATAAATAAAAAAAATATGTAAATAAATAATTAAATATATATTATACTATATATATAACATGCAATCTTCTAACATTTATAATATATATATATATAAAAAATGGACAATAATTGTTTATTGTTAGCTTTCAACTACATTCAAAAAACATCTTATGAACCAAATGATAGTTACTATAATCCCCGTCTTTATAAAAATCATATTCTTTATGAAGCTTCTGTTTTAGTAGTAAATATGTCTAATGGTTTTTGTAATGTAGATAAATCAGCTTTTCATTTCCCTCTTAAAAATATTTATACATCTCTACATTTAAAGGCAGATGAAGATGAAATGATTAGTGATGATGACGATGATGATTTGAATAAGTGCCTAGAATTGTTAGTAACCAAGTTTAATGTAAAATATGCTTGGGTTTATGGAATTAATCAAATCCTTTTTAAATTACCGGTATTGCAGTATCTTACTGTCTTTAATATAAGGAGTTCAACTATCTATAAATTTGGAGAAGAAATTAAATTAGATGAGTATTCCATACCAAAACCTATACAAGTTTATAATAAACGTAATAATTTTCCACCACCTTCACATAGTATAACTAATCTTTGTCAAATGCTCTCCAAAAATCTAATTAGAGGATATCAAGATTCTTTGAAGACTATTAATTTTTATGCAGATAGTAAAAAGAACCCAGATTGTAGACATTTACATTGTTCTTTACATTTCAAAGCCACCAAGAGCAATTCAACGTGTGCATGTTTATTAAATGAAATAAATCGCCTCATTCTCATGTTTTTATCCGCCAGTCAAGATCTATATTTAACCGAATACAAAGAATATCTTAAATGCAATCCAAATCACAATGAACGATTCTGTCAATTCATGGCTGGACGTGAAGTTGAATTCAAACTACAAACGCTACTACTCAGTATGATTTATCCCGAAAAATTTCATTGGGACTGTTATAGAAATGAAAATGGGATTTATGTGTCAGTAAAACTAATAGATTATCCAAGGAAAAATATAGATAAATATAAATTAATTAAATGGCAAACTAGTCAATTTTCTAAGCTTATTATGACGGAAAAATCAATCAACCATCGAGATTCTAATTTCATTCAAAATATTATGATATTTTTGGGGTTTGATGAAATATATAATGTACATTTATTACCTTAGTAAATAAAAATGGAATCTATTATTAATAGTAATTTATATTTACCTACATCATCTGATGATTACTCAAGAATACTATCTTCAGATTCAATATCGTCATTACCTTTATTTTCACAAATTTCTTTACAACCCGAACCCGAACCCATACTTGAACCTGAACCCATACTTGAACCTGAACCCATACTTGAACTTGAACCCGAACCCATACTTGAACCTGAACCCATACTTGAACTTGAACCAAGACCTAAACCTAAAATGGAACCAGAATCAAAACTAGAACAACAAAAACAACCAGAACTATCAGATTTGCCATCTCCTAGACCACATTTCCCCCAAAAAGATAGAGGTAGTTTATATAGTCATGTATTTGATTATAAAGTGAAAAAGAATAATAAAGAATTACGACGATATCTATTGAAAATATACATTCAACAAAAATGTTCTCCTAAAAACAATGATGATGAAATGTCTAAATTTATTTATGAATTTGGTAATCAAAATCTAGAGGATATGGACGATGAAGAATTGAAAAATATTATAAATATGATAACTTTGGTACAAAACATATTATCAGATCACTCTTATGTTAAAGACTTCTTTCAATTATTTAAAAATGTTTCTGAACAAATTAAAGACATTGCTCTCCAGAAATATCCTCAGTATTTATCGTCAATAAACCTAATTTTTAAGCAGATTATAATTAGTTTACAACGCATTGAAAATAACAAGAATGAACATGTTGACAAATTATTAATGCTTCTTTCATTAGACATGAAAGATATGAAACACTATCAACCAACTTCTTCTAGTACAATAATAATACATGCCTTAGTTCAAACTGGAATAAGTTTAATTATGTGTGGTATAATAGAATTTATTAATAATCGGGGTAAGGTTCAGGCAGAATACGATGCCAATCAATTCTTTAATTTAAAAGAACATGATGAAGAATTAATGGAAAATGTTGAAGACAATGATGATAATCCAATAAGAAAAAGATTCAAACCTTCTTCATAAAAAAAAATATTTAAACATCATATGTGTTCAAACATCAGGTACCTTAGAAAAATCTTACAATACATTATGCCTACTATACAGTCCATCTTGGATACATCAGTGACAATGAAACAGAAGTGAAGTGCATGTTGTATGATTATATAAAAGGAGTTGAATATCATCTGAGCCTTCAGTTTATTAGCAGTCAGGATGCCCTTCGCATCCTCTCCTTAAATACAAACTGACATAATGGGAAATTACTTGGAAAAAGCTGAAACGAACCCCAAATCTAGAACTCCAAGTCCCTTTTTAGAAGAGGAAACAATGGATGGTAGGTAATAATACGAATATATAGATCTTTATATACATTTTTTACAATATACCTTTATTTTTCTTATTTTAATATATGTTTATTATTTTTTTTTTTTTTTTTAGAACAATCTACACAGCAGTTAATGTTGCCCCCCCTCCCGCCTGAAATGGTTATAATAGAGGAAGATGATGAACAAGAGACGAATGATTTTGGGATATTGGAAATGGAACTCTGTATTATTAAAGAGAAGAATGTCGAAGGTGAAGAGAAGACTCACATAGTGTTCCAGATGCCAGCTAAAGTACCAGATTTATTATTAACGGGAGCGGATCCAAAGAATAATGTGTCTCATCAAGCAAGTACCTACAATATTCTCATGGCAGATGTGTCAGGATCCATGTTCATTTACTGGAATGGTGTAATGACAGGGTGGAACGAATATGTGGCACCTCATTTGGTAGGGAGAACGAATCTGTTCGTGTTTGGCAGTAAAGTTGAATTAAAACGATCAGAAACAAACCTAATAAATAGTGATTTTGCTAATGGTCAAACAGATTTGACTGGTGCCCTACAAACTATTGTACATGAGGTTTACCAATGTAAGGAAAGGTATATCAAAGTGTTTCTCATTACTGACGGCCATCATAATACAACATTGATTCAGCCAAGTCATGTTATTGACAAAATGAATGAGGTTGAGAATAAGATTTGTGAGGTTTTTGTGTTAGGTGTGGGATGTGACTTTCCCGTTCAGTATAGTCTGGATATAAGGTCGCGTTTGCACAATGGTAGTACCAATATGCCTTCACTTTTCTGGGCGAAAACGTCAGATGAATTAGAGGAAGAGATGAAGAAAATTGGTGGATACATATCTGATGGAACTTCACCGATCCTGAAGTTGTCAGTGAAAGGTTTCTTACTGCCAGGGGGTATAGCCAAGGACAAATTCTACCTGAATGAGTGGGTATATTTTCCCTGTGAACAAGAACAAGTGAAACAACTTAGATTAATATATGGTAATAATGGATGTCACATTTCACCCCAGTTTCGTCGTATATCATTATTTGAGTTGAATGAAGTATTTCGACAATGGAATTCGGTTATTATTCAAATTAATAATAAGAAAGAACCAGTTCCTTCAGATGTATTACCTTTAATGGAAAGAATTTTGAAATCAATTCAAGCTAGTGAGGAACTCAGTAGTAGATCTATTCGAGATCGGTTAGAACAAAAAGAATTTAAAAAATATGAATTAGAGTTAAGATCCTTGCTTAATAAAATAAGAGTAATATTAACCACTGAAAAATTCCAAAATGAAAAAGATCTGGCTGAAACTATTCTGAGTACAACAGTAAGAGGTGGAAAATATGAAACTAAATGTCTTCAGATGAAAGGTCATTCAGATGAAGATTATAGAAATGATTGTAAAATGTTCATGGAGATTTATGAAGAACAAAAAAAGTTGATAATGCGCATTAAAAATGATCCAGATGATTATTGTCAAGTAACAATGAACTCCACTATATCTGACTTGCAAGATCGAGATTTCCCCACGATGTTGAATAGTAATAATAAATATGAGTTTTTAAAACTGTTTACGATCTCTGGCATTCCCGTATATACTCCACATAGTAACTCTGTAACAATCAATCCATGGTCATATAGTGTTAGAAGTATACTGAAATGGCCATATACTATCATGAGCCAGGTTGCCATAGAAAAGAGCAAAGTAGTGGAGTTGGTATCTGATAATAACTTTAATGCCATAATCCCGATCTTTTCTCAAGATGCTTCCCAAATTATGGCCCCATTAATGGGTACAAGACTCTATGCGATGTGTGCGACTTATGCAATCACAAAAAATCCATACATTATTGATTTTGACATTCACATGGCAGCTTTAGGAGTGACCTGGATGAGGATTCTGTTTGAAAACCCAACTCAGCCTAGGCCTGAGTTTGTGCGATTGCGTATTGCACACATAGAAGCAACAGCAACATCGGGGTATCTCCACCGACCAAGTTTTAAGAAATATTGGCAAGTGCTTATCAATGACACGGCCCAAGCACTCATGACAGAGAGTTTTGAAAGAAATTTGGGGGAAAAACCCATAAAATGTGAGTCACTAATTAAACCTATGTTTATACTTTACTTACATCAACGAAGTGATGAGACTCCTCTAGAGGATAAAGTTGTTATCAAAGTTGTGAGGATGATTCTCTTAGAATACATTGGTCGTTGCCTTTCTAAATATAAGAAACAGGAAAAGAATTCCACACCCTTCACTGATTTCTTTGCCAAAACACTTGTTGATGAAAAGCTTAAAGAAGAATGGGTGAAGAACTACATTGCGACCTCAGAAAACCTAACCCTTAAGGATTTTTATACCTTAGAAGAGGTTGAGAAGACAGCCAGAAAACATTTTAAAGACGAGGACATGCAAAATATTAAGGAAAAGTTAATTGAACAGATCCCCATAGCTGTGGATATGAAAAAGGTAGAGAAGCTACGGGATGTTTTTCTGGCTGGAGATATATCTTGGTTTTCATTGCGAATTTTTGCTAAAGAAGTTGGTCTAAAGGAAGAGGTTATTGACAATATGTTTAATGAACACAACGTGTTTATTTATACTGCACATGCCCTACAGTATAGAGACTCTCGTGAACGGCTAACTTCAAATGTTAGTGATAACGTCCAAGCTTTAGTGACTCAGCGGGTTCACCAGGAGAATTGTCTCAATATTTACAAGGAGTTTGAAAATATAATTGTTCAACATAAAAAGGATTTGTGGTTGCAGGAATATTTATCAACACACAGAGAAATTGTGCGCCCCATGACAAGGTCACAAATCCTAATAGAGGCTTCTGGACGAGGAGTTCAGGTAACAAATGATACTTTTGAAGAAGTGTATAAGAAATACCGACCAAATGTAGGGCTGTTGGGTAATGCTTGTCAATGTCGAAATTGTCCTTTTTACCTGATACCCAGTAAAAGGTATAATCAACACTTACATTTAGCACGTCATTATTCTTCAAATTATCCTCATCATTTGCACTCGGCAGCCTATTTTTGCAGGCATGAAGACATAGCAGATGCTATCTTCTACCAAGAGTCTATTAGTAAGTCTCAATTAGATAATGCTTTCATTGAGGACCTTACATTTTTACTAAATATATATCAAGAAATGGCCCCCTACTGATGATTAATTATTTAATAATTCATCCAGGGCCACCCGATGTGGGTGGGCCAACTCAATTGTTATTATTGCTGTGACCACCTCTGTTGATTTTCCCCTACCTAAGCTTTATTAATTAAACTTGGCTCGTAGTAGTATCTATCATTCATGCCCTATTGTACTCACTACACAATTTTATGATATTAAATTGGGTGGTACTGTTTTTTTTATAATATAATTATTGTATTTATGTATGTAGTTAGAAAAATATATTTATTGGAATGGTTGATTTCCTTTATTTTCCCAGAGCATCTTCACACAAATTTTATAGCATATTAACACAAACAAGGTTAAATCTGGCACACACACACACACACACACACTCAGCTTTCAGCCTCTGATTCTGCTATTGAGTTCAATAGGTTCTTCTCTTCCATTGGTTCATCCCTTGCTAATGATATTCCATCTTCCAGTACTGACATTAAGGACTATCTTACAGGGAACTATCCCCAGTCTCTGTACCTAAAGCCTATTAGATCAGCCCAAGTCACTTGAACTCCAAACCTTTCCAGATATTCTAAAAAAAGCGAGAGTAACGCCTGTTCCCCTTAACATTGACAAAACTTTCCCATTAGTTTTAAGCTGTAGTCATTAATGTTTTTCCTGCCCGAAACGCTTTGCGTAATAGTGACTTTAGGCATTGTATGTACTAGCAAAGCCAACAAACTTTGTAAATCTCTTACCTTACCTAAATAAAGATTGTATCACGCCCTGCCCTGGTGACTCTATTACTCCCTTATCTATCCATATCTCAACTATGGTATTTGTGCTTGGGGCTCTACTACCCAAAATCACTTACGTCCTCTAATTACTCAAGCTGCTATTAGGACAATATCCAATTCTGGCCCCAGACATCACTCGGTACCCCTACTCAAATCCCTGAATATGTTAGACATTAAGTCACTGCACATTCTCTGTTTTTTCAACAATGTTCCCCCAAATAAAAATTATTATTATTATTATTATTATTATTATTATTATTATTATTATTATTATTATTATTATTATTATTATAAACACTTTAATAATAGTGGATATTCTATTTTCTAGTTCACTCTCTTGTTGGTTGGTGGTATCTTCTGTGTTAACATCTTACGCTCGTTCTTGAGGTACTAGTTCACTCTCTTGTTGGTTGGTGGAAAAATTCATTCTTCTGTGTTAACATCTTATTCTCGTTCTTGAGGTAAATCAACTCTTTCTTTTTCTTCCTCCCTTATATATTCTATTTTCTAGTTCACTCTCTTGTTGGTTGGTGGAAACTTCTGGTAGATAACAACATTCTTCTGTGTTAACATCTTATTCTCATTCTTGAGGTAAGTCAACTCTTTCTTTTTCTTCTTCAAGTGTGTTTCCATTCTTTTCAATTTTTTAATCAACTCAGCTTGTCTCTGCCTAGGGTTAATCTGAGAAAGCATCTTCGTACAACTTTTTCTTGGAAGGGCAGCAAAGCGTGTGTGGTGGGCTGGCTGGATGGCCGTCCGTTAGTGGATGTAGTGAGAGTGGCCACAGATATTTATATATGTGGCTCAGCTAACACAGTGCTTCCGGCAACCAGCTATTAGTCAGAACCGGGACTTTTATGTGGTACTTATTACTATCTAGCTTATCTAGGCAATTCACAAACACAACGAAAACAACATATGTCCCATACAGTCCTGCCCTTTCGATAACCTACACTGAATACACTGAATAATAATTACCAAGGCAAAATTTAAACAAATAAAAACATGCACACTTTTATTTAATGAAAATAACAGTGGAATTAATATGGAATGAAACATGTCAACCCTTTGTGACCATTGAAAAAAAAAAAATCCTTATTCTTGCATCTTTCATATTGTTAAGCTAAACAATGTCCCAGGTTCTTTCCTAAATCATGCATTTGAAAATAATTTAGTTTTATTATCTTCTTAGCATGAAATGTTTTAGGATTGTTGTTATGGTAGTTTACATATATTATGTGTTTCTTCATACCCTAAAAAGTTAAGAATATTTGCTATGATATATGAATCTTGATGATTCACCCTTGTTTGCTTCATTACGTGTTTGTTAAAATTCCTAACCTCCCATTGAATCCAGTTATATTTATTTTTAACAAGAGAGTTTAGAATTGTTACGCCTACATCCATTCCATTTATGTTTCTCCTACATTGCCAATGTATTTTCTCGGGCCAAACCATACTGAGCAACAGCGCTTGCAGTTTGTATTCGACTTCACGTTCAGCCATATATTGGCACATTCGTTCCTTATCCCTATGATTACTATTAATGTAATCTTTATATTCTGTCGTATATAGCTCTTGACTAGCCGATATGAACATAAGAGTAAGGTGGTTTATTTCATTCAACAGACAAGCACAAGTTGAACTACTCTCACCTTCTAAATGAAAATTACACTGTAGATCATTATTGCTGTTTTTATTTGTGGTATAGAAGGTAATACTCTTTGTGGAATCCTGGTATCCATTAATCAAATTTTGGGCGAGTAAATGACAAAGATTTGTAATACTATGTAAAACTGGTGGAAATGTATAAATATTACCCCGACGGTATAATACATTTCGATATTCATTAAAAGATTTATTTATTGTTATTTTGTCTCTAAATGTGTGGCTGTTCTTATTTCGGATATCGAAGACTGCCAGATTTTGTAAAACAGGTAATTGGAATAAGATTTGATTATTTCCATAGACCCAGACATATTTTATATCATATTCTGACACCAGAGTTTCTAGACATTCGCTTAAGTTATTTAATTCTTCTTGATTTTGGTTTAATTCTTCATCTGTTATTTCATCTTTGTTCGTTTTTGTATTTATATCTAGATACCTATTAATGCATTTGAAGGGGAAATGAAAGACCGATTTATCTACATAACAATAACCATTAGCCATATTTACTACTGAAGCAGAGGCTTCGTATAGGATATATCGTTTATGGACATATCCATTCGATTCAGAAAAAGTTTGTATATAATTAAAAGCTAATAAAAAACAATTTTCCATTATTATTAAACCTCTATTTTTTTAAAGAAACAAATGTATATAAGTATAGTTTAATATTATCAGATGATATAGTTTTGTTTATTGTTCATAGCTTTATTTATAATAACAATACCTGCTGGTCTAATTGTAAAACTTATTTTTCAAAAATTATAAGTATAACCGTTAATCAATGCTTTTGGGGGTTCAAACCAGCATATGTTTGATATTCTGTTTAAATAATTTTTTTTTATGAATTTATTATAACTAAAAACAATAGGAAAAAAAGAAAAAAGTAGCAATGGGGTTAATAAGAATTTTAGTTGCTATAATCCTAATTTTAGTCGTTATAATAATTATTTATTTACGCGGAAAACGTATCAATGTCAGTAAGGCTATCAGACATGATCCGATTCATGAAACAACATTACAATCCACCATCAGTCCAACAATAACAAAATTATCTGAAACATTACAAACCACCATCAGTCCAACAACAACAACAACAACAACAACAACAACAACGTCCTCTGAAGTACTTCAAGAAACAACATTACCATCCACCATCGGTTCAACAACAGCAACAACAACAACAACAGAGTCATCTGAAGAATCTAATATAATCATCTCAAAGTTGGAATCATTATTCTCCCCGTTTATCAGAGATATAAATACCTATAAAGGTCTCGTAATTATTCCTAAACCACCAATTTCGTATAATCCTAAGAATAGAATCGAAAGTGAGAATACAATCATTAAGCCTTTTAATAGCTTCCTTTTAAATTACAATAAAATCCACAGATATTTAGATAATAATATTGTCTCAAATAACACAAATTATGTATGGGATTACGACAAGGGATATTATACCAAAAATCCAATTATTTTAATATTTCCTTGGAATATTAATGATTTGAAACCTAATGTTTATACAGATCAAAGTGAAATACAAGATGTTAAATTACAAAACCATATAAATGCAGTACGGACCAAATCACATAATAAAAGAAAAAAATTCGACATGGACAAATTGTGGATATCATGTACGCATGCGGCAAGTCAAGATATATTTATTCAGGGATTCTCTAAGTATGATTTTCCAATTAAAGAAAATTCATTACCACCATTTGTGGTAATGAAACTTGAACTTCAAGATGGTAATAATGAGGTGGAATGTAAAATGGTGGCTAAGAACATTAATTCCTCAGAAACCTTTGCTAGCATTAAATTTAATATCAATGTGGAAATCTCGGAAGAAGAACAAGAAACAGGAGGAAGATCAGGACTCCTCCCTGATATAGTTTCCGATTATGAGTCCAGAAACGTAATATTCGAGAGAATGTAAAATTATGGTATCCTGTATTCAATGCAAGAAATAATTATTTTGAATGCTGAAAAATCAACATTGAATGTCCTATTGAAAATAATGTGCGTTTCATTTCATTTCAATAAGATAGAATTAACATTGGACTTCAAAATAGGTATTTTTTTCTCACCCCATAAAAAATGAGTGAAATTGTTAAAACAATCTTGAGTATGGTACATTTCCCTGAGGATGGGACCTCAGGTTTAAGAGAACGTATAAATATAAAAACTTATTTAAACAATGTTTCTGCTAAAGATGATGATGAAACAAGAACAATCATATTACTAAATAAATTGTTTCATTTATTTGATCTATCTGATCGATACATAAAATTAATAACTAAAACATATCCTCTTATTAAAAGTCAATATCAACAAAAGGAAACCATAGCTTTATTAAATAAACAATATGATGAGTGTAATATGGAAAAAAAATTCCTAGAGACTGTGATAGCAGAAAAACAACGCGAAATACTCGATTTAAATAAACAAGTTGACAAGTTTACAACTGAAATAGAAAAACAAAAAAATATAATAAACAATTTAGAAATTGAAAACAATAAATATGAAGAAGAATTGAAAACCCAAATATTTAATTTAGATAAATTAAATGAATGTGAAGATAAAATTGAGGAAAAAGACAAACAAATAAAAGAATTAGATAATAGAAATATAGAAAAAGATAAACAACTAACTGAAAAAGACAAACAAATAACAGAATTAGATTATCAAATTAAACAGTTAAATATTCTAATTAATTCAAATAATACTGAAATAAAATCTAAAAACGTTGAACTCAATAAAAACCTACAACTATGTACCACACAATTATCTGAACAAAAACAAAAAATAAATAGAATAAATGAAGAATTAACTCAAAGTTATAGACATATTAATGAAAAACATCAACTAGAAGAAACTTACAAAAATGAACTTGAGAAATGTAACTACGAAAAACATGAACTAGAAAAAACCTATATGAAACAACTTGAGGAACAAAAACAAGCCCATCAACGGCAATATAAGGAGTTATTATCACTCAAAACAAAAGAACTTGAGAAACATCAACAAGCAGAAGAAACTTATAAACAACTTCAGGACCAAATGCTAAATAAATATAATGAATTATTGGCGAATATAAACACAATAAATAATTCTAATAATACATTATTTATTAATTTTTTAAAAAAATCTATATTATCAAATGATGATATAACTGAATGTTTTTCAAATATATTGTTTATAAATAATAGTTATTCAAGTGAAAAAAATAAACTAATTGAAGAAACAATAATAAAGATTATTGATCATTTTAATACAGAACACAAGAATTATATTCAACAAGAACATATAAATAGAATGGCTAAGTTAAATGACATTATTAACAATAGTAATTATACTAATAATGATCTACAACCGGAAAATATAGCAAATATATTATTTACTAACGAGGAAGAAAGAGGGTTATTTAATCATATACTAAATAGTTTCAAAACTAATATTACTGATGAAATAGTAGAAAAACACAAAAAAGAATTAATGCCTTATGTTGATTTAAATGTTGTTTTAAAGCGTCAGTTACAAGAACCAAATTATTTGGCTAAAATGTTAGTAGATGAACTTACATCTATGGATTTAGTTAAAGAAAAGATAATAGAACAACTTGCGGATTTATACAAATATACAAAAGAATCAAATTATGAAGTTATAAAGGTATATACTTTTATTACAATTATATATACAATTTATCAGAACGAACTTAAAAAAGATTTTAGCATACGAAATATAAAACACTTTTATGTAATTATCTTGCAAGTGATTCACAAATCATATGGTGATACTTCAAAAATATTAGCCATTCAACAAATGCAGGAATCAGAAAATTCGATATTAAAACAAACAAATAAAGAAATGAATTCTAAAATGTTAGTCATGGCTTCTGAATTAAAAGAATCGAAAATACATTTGTCGATGATTAATACAATTGACGTTTCTTCTGACTATGATGAAACTCTAGTAGAAAAGTTCACTTCTATTATCAGAACTATTATTAATGAACTCGATGCTTACCTATCAGAGAAGTGCCGAAAAAAATATTTGTTATTAGCATTCGATCAGATTAAAGTAAAAGAAATATTTTGTAGGAATAGTGTTGCCAAAAATGAAATGAAACAATTATTCTATTCTCTTTCGAATCATATTTCTAAATTTATATTCTGCGCCCAGTTCTATAAAAATCTTGTTACGGTAATAAACGATAAAATTCTTATGCCTTCTATTCAATTAAACCTATATTTCTCACAAAACCTATATGACATCGATACTATGAAAACAGCTTTATTAAACTCCCAAAATATAAAGAAAGCTATTAAAACCCCTTCTGTTTTTCCCATTATATATAATATTAAGGGTTTAACATTGATTGGAGAAAAAATTAACATTAACGACGATGAAATTTACAAAAACCAAATAGTGTCTATTGATAACAATGACAACAATTTAAAATTACTTACATTATTGAACAGTGATGATATTGAACAAGAAAAGAAATGGTTTATTGAAACACAAATAGTAAAGAAGTATTTAAATGTAATCGGCGATGAAATCATTTTAAAAACAATTTCCTCTCAGAAAGTTTCATCACAGGAAACAACAAAAACATCAAAAACATATAAAACAACAGATTCGGGGACAAAACAAAAAGATGCCAAACAACGATCAAAATTAAATACCCAAGACAGACGAAAAAATGAAATATTGACTCTGAAAAAGAATCAAAGAGGAAAACAGTTCATGAATAGGAGAGGAACAGATGGAAAGCAATTGGAAGAGGAAGTTGATATTAATCCAATAAATGACACCAGTTCATCAGTTGAAGGTAAAGAATGAGGATATTAAACCAATAAATGACACTAGTTCAATAGTGCTAGAAGAAAAGAAGGAGGTTGAAAAGGAAATAGAAGAGGATGTAATAATGCTAGACGAAAAGAAGGATGATAAAAAGGACTTTTTTTTGGGGGGGGGGATAATAATAAAAAAAATAAAAAAAGGAGTAGCAGGTCAGGGATTAGGCAAATTAACTCAACTCCAAAAAAAGAGGGAAAGAGAATAGAAAGATTTTAAGAAAACATTCAGCCTTTGATTATATACTACTTATCCATTAAATTATGTGTTTATGATCTAACAAAATAATCAGAATTAGAATTTAGTAATCGGCCTATATTAATAAAAATATAGAAAATATTAATGAAAATAACTTGTATTGATTCAGCAACCTATGGTGGAGGGAGGGAGGGGGATGGGATAGTGGTATAAAAGGAGAATTTCTGCCTATTTAAGAGTCACAAACCCTTGCTCTCTCTCCAGCTCCAGTGTCAGGTGTACAGTCTACTGAAATTAAGCAGTTTATCATTCAGTAGGGTAGTGGCGGGCGTCATTACAGTTTAACTATTGATCCATATGCAGTCATCTAGTCCATCATAACAACAAGCTTCAATAATCAATTCCTTACCAGTTCAGTTTATGAATCAAATCATAAAAAAAAACCACACACTCGTATTTCTTATTGTTATAGTGCCTATATTAACTACTTATGTGTGCAATGATCAGGTACATCCGAAGCTGAAGGAACAAGTCAGAATATACCACTTCCTAAGCCATTTGGAAACATATAAAGAGAGTATAGTGTAAAACGCTTGACTTGTAATTATTTGTCTCTTTCAGGTAAATTAACATTTAGAGATTGTATTTTACTGTAAATACAATTATAATAGTAATTTTAATTTATTGTTATTCGTTCTTTCCTCCCTCTATCCTCCCCCACCCCTTGTTTCCGAACTGATGAAGGGTTTCGAGATAACTACTAACTCTTCTGGGGAAGCAAAAGAACAAGCTGAAAGAGGTCAAGCTGCATCTGTCTTACTTGAGCAAATGTCTTGTTTGGTTGAATCAACGGTAAAAGCAAGGTCATCTTCTTCATCTTCTTCCTCATTATCGTCTTTATCGTCGTCCTCATCGTCGTCCTTATCGTCGTCCTCAGACACATTCGAAAGTGACCGGTTGATTGACAAACTAAAGGGCTTGGTACTAAATAAGGCCATAAAGAGAAAGATGAAGAAGAAAGAAAAGGCACTAAGGAAGCTTGATTCTAGAAAAATCAAATGGCCATGGTCTTCAGATGGAGATGATGACACCAAGTCAGGGGAGGAATGGGAGAAGCAGGAGAATGTGGAGGAACGTGTCTTCGGTCAGGAAACAACAACAGGCACAGGTATGTATTTGTAATTAAATAAGAGGATTAATTTCAGTTATACGTTATTTATTTTTTTGTGATTAAAAGTTTTTTTTTTTTTTTTTAATCTGTGAATTCCTATGCTCTGTTAAAATTTATTCGGTAGAGAATATATTAATGTCTTTGTTATTTGCTACTACACAGCTCCGCAACTTCCCAAAAAGAGATGTCGAAGTGACAGACACTAAATGGAAGATAGAAGCCATCATGGATAAAATCACACAGACTGGAGAAAAAAATGAAGAATGCCTGTATAACAGAACCTTGAAACCGGTTTCTGAATGTTGTTGGCTGCATTATGGTGGCTTATTTCCCCAAGAAAATACTTTTACAAAATAAGCATGAATGGACAGTTCAATCAGAAAATAGTAGTTGTTAGTCACTCTAAATAAATAATTGGGGTAAAAAAAGGTAAAAGAATGAGATACTGAATATATTATATTATTTCCACAAATTAATTCATTTTATTATCCTACCCCAACCCAAATTTTTCCAAAAGGCTCCCAGGCCCCAACCTTTTTCTAGTATTTGGGCAATTTTTAATTCAAATTCACTTTTTTACGTAAAACTTCTTCAACCCAGCAGCCAAAAGCACCGGTGTCGAGCAATAGTGGGATCGCATCCGTGAGTGGGCATCCCGTAGCAGTCATACTCCCCAATTTCATTAACTTTCTGTCGCCCACAAGTTAAGGTAAAGAAGCTGCGCTGAAAAAAAAATTTAAACAATGCTTATTGATGTCACAGAGAGAACATCAATACACCTCAATCCAAAGAATATTGATTAGAAAAAACGATGAACACCACCAACCTCAAGCAGAAGAATACTGATTTAATAAAAATTTTTTGGACCGTTGAAGGTTGAAGTCAACATTTTTAAAAGTGATATTTTAGATAAAGTGTTGAAAACCTTGTGATCAAACTCATGGCGGCGAAGTCCACCTAGTAATGTAATAGCTGGTTGCCCGGAGCAGTACTGTGTCAGTTGAGCCATATATATAAATATTCGTTGCCGCCGACCACTCTCACTCTTATATTACATCCACTGATGGCCAGCTTCGCTGCTCTTCCAAAGAAAAAGTTGTCCGAGATGCTCTCTCCTCAGATGAACCCCAGGATGGAGAAAGATACGCTGAAAAAAAACTTGAAACTATGCTGGGAAGAGGAAGAGGAGAAACTAATATTGAATATAGAGAAAGAGTTGTTACAAATAATCCACGACATCAAGCTGAACAACACCAACCTCAAGCAGAATAATATTGACATCATCAAGCAGAATGAGACAATACTTTTGAAGACAGACCAAGAGTTGTTACAATTAATCAGCAAAATAATCACCAACATCAAGCAGAACAACACCGACATCAATCAGAACAACACACTATTGAAGATGATAGAGCAAGAGTTATTAAAAATAATCACTTACCTGAAGCAGAACTATACCGACATCAAGCAGGAGATTGATGATTTAAAAAATGAAATTAAAGAGTTGGAAGGCTGAAACAACCCACCTTTCTTTTGAGGAATTGATATGTGCAACCACTTGGAAGTCATATTTATTTATGATGGGACCAAAGAGCCAATGTTTTTCAAAACTTCCGCACAGTGACTGACATAGTAACTAACGTGGGTACATCACCGACCTGAAGAAGAAGAATACAAACCTCTGGCAGGAGATTGCTGATTTAAAAAAAAAAAAACTTTCGAACAGTTGAAGGCTGTCTCATTTCATTTTTAATTCCACTGTAATTTTCACTAAATAAAAGTGTGTATGAATTATAAAATATATTGCTTTATTTTTTTTTAATTTTGCCTTTATTATTCTAGTGTACATAGGTAGGGGAATGGGGCACCTTTTAATTTCACTGTAATTTTACACTAAATAAAAAGTGAGCCCAGAATGGGAACAGATGTAGTATAATTAAAAAGTAAGATGATAATGTTAGTATGGCTGGCACTAGTTCCGGTGAGTGTCAGTACAAGTTGTCATATCTCAGTATTGTGAAGACTGTCTATATACGTAAAGGTGGGTTTGGAGTTATCCCACGCTGTGCTGGATGTCCATTCATCTTTAAAAATTCGTATGTACAAAGTAGTGGGTAATTTTTCTTCATATTTAAAAAAACTACGGATAGTTAATTGGATGATGGTATACTCACACACAACATATTTGTGTTTTTTCAGGTGGTAACTTAAGTTGTTATCACACCCATTAAACAAAACCAATCCATCATCTTGAAATACTACTTTAATATGGTCTATTTCAATTTTTTCCTGTGATGAGGCCTTCGACATCAAAATCACTTGATAGGTATTTTCAAGCTTGACTCCATTGTTTTGTCTCATGAATAATTCATATTTTATTCCCCACTTTAGTAGTATTTCTTCAAGTTTTATTAACATAATCTTTACAGATTCACTTTCCCATATTTCATTGTTGTTAGTAGGGTTGGGTTCAGTCTTTACAGATTCAATTTCCCATATTTCATTGTTGTTAGTAGGGTTGGGTTCAGTCTTTACAGATTCAGCTTCCCATATTTCGTTGGGGTTCATTGCTTTGCCTGTAGGGTTGGGTTCACTCAGAGTCTTATCATTTTCAAAATTTGTTGTTGTCTCGTTAATATCAGTCATAATGGTGATCTATTTCAAATCTGTGAATGTAAAAAAAAAAAAGAAATAAATATGTTAAGGCATATGTAACTTAACTGATCAATCAACATTTTTATCTAAGATAGTATAAGGTGATGCAGGACAAATAATTAGAGTAAGACCAAACAAGACCCTACCTTACCCAAACTAAGTCAATATAATTATATTATATTATTATCAAAGTGGACTCACTAGATACAGCACAGGACTAGGGTTGTAACTGACAGTTGAATTCTTTTATATCTATCTTTTCAATTCTGACTTGAGGAGTAGGAGGATGAGGAGGAGAGGAGGAGGGGGAGGGGTGAGTTAAATCGCCTTCAAGTATATAAAAGCGTTATGCCCAGTATTATTACCTCAGTGTTAAGTGGTCTGATGCAGCATGCATATATCCATAGTGATAACTATTTAATATTATTTAATTGTTGACATATACAACAACTATGGATTCACCACTTTCTATAAATATGTTAATGATGACCCTTGATAACATATACCAAAACAAGATGAAAGAAAAACTTCCAGATACATTTGGAGCATCATTTCAGAAGATGATTTGCTATGCTGAAAACAGTTTAAAGTCTTCGGAATTGTAAGTATCATTATTATAATATGTTAATAATATATATCATATATATATTTTTATAATATCCATACCCCAATAAATTATTACTTCTTATTTTTTTTTTTCTTTTGTTTGTAGGTATGAAAATCTTTTAAAAACATTGAAAGAAAAAAAGAAGATAAAAAGAATAAGTGCAAATGTCCCACATGGAATCCTATCCCCTGAAGACGGCCCTGCTATTCTTCATGATATAAAGGTCAACTGCTATGGCCCTGATGACACAATCTACAACAATGATCCTGAAGTTCGAAAAAATGTTCCTCGTGGTGTAACACTCTTGGAGTTTAAGGGACAGTTTGATTTAGTGATCTTTGCCAATAAAAAATTTACTGGTGGTATTGGTGATGAGGATGATAAACAACCGGAAACAAATGATCTATGGAAACAATATTGCTTAGAAGATCTCAGTACTACTACTTCTAAAGTAGTTTGTATGACTAAAGTGAATGGTGAATCAGCTCATTTCAGTGGCAGATACATTAATGGTAAATTTTTTTTAATTACTGGGAGTAAAAGTGTTCATATGTTAATTGGAGAAAGGGAAGACATTGAGCGGTATGATGGAGAACGTTATGTTGTTGCTAAAGTTGTGGCCAGATCACTGTGGGATACATTGAATAATATGGATATTATGAATCGACATTTGGTATATAGTATCTTACACTATACTAAATGTACAGCTGTGTGTGAGCTTCTTCAACCTGACAACCAACATATTGTTAACCTCAGTCACTTGGATAAGCATCAACTCAACGTTATCTGTTTTACTCCATTGTACAACGAATATGAAGAGACTAGCCTTCTTGCATTACCTCCACACTACACACTCAACCTGTTTACGGCATTAGGCTTTATATCTCCTGCTTATTCAATAATTGAAGCTAAAGATGTAGTGAAACACCAGAATAAGGTAGGCAAACAAAAAGTCTATTGTACAAGGAAGTGTCAATTTATATTGTCACATTTTTCAATACAATTTCTTTTATGAAACTATATTATTAAATTATTTTTACAGGTGCGAAGTGATCTTTACAAAGAAGGTGAAGTTTTTTATTTTTTAAATGAGAATGAAGAAACAATTGGAATGATAAAAGTAAAAACAAGATGGTATGTAATACTTAGAGCCTTGAGGGAAAAAGCAGTTTATTGTTTTTTATCCAAGAAAAAAAACAAGCAAAATTGGAGTTTAGAGAATAATATTCACTTAACTCAATTACGACTAAATGAAATTCAGAAATGGCTCAAGTTCTCGATTTATATTTTACAAAGATGTAAGGTGAGTATGATGGGTAAAGCACCTACCTACTTTGTTTTCATAAAAAGACTCTCTTAAGAAATTAATTATTTGAAAAATTAGGTTGAAAAATAAGGGATTTATAACACTAATAAATAATTATCATTACTTTCAGGAAATGGGGAAAAGTTTTCTACAGTGGCTAAATGAAAAAGTAGAAAAAAAACATATTGCTGTGGAAGATATTAGGCCCCAATTTCCAACAATATGGAGCAGGTTTCTTTTTGAAAAAAATTTGACCGACAATTTTGAAGATGATGAAGAAGAAGAATTAGGTGGTTAGTAACTTTATTATACAGCTGAAGGCATTGGGAAGACAACCAACTCGAAGTCTATAGAGACAAATTACCGTCTTCATTACTGTCGAGAAGTGGACTAGGGATAATTAATTAAAATATGTTTTCTAGTAACACCTGTGGTAGGGATGTCATCTTTTAGACTGGAATTTGTATTGATTTACACATGATATATAAAGTGTTCATCAATAAAAATAAGTACGTAGTTAGGTAGTAGTATTTTTTTTTATCTGGGACGTGAATTTTTTTTTATTTTTTTTTTTGGGGGGGGGGGGTGCCCAGGTTGAGTGTAAAAAATGTAGTAAAATTTCCACAATTAAAATTTCTATTTTTATCACATAATTTCCACTTAGTTCCCTATATTTTTCTTACCATTATTTCAGCTTTTTACTAGGATCTGGTAAAGGATTTCAGCTGATAAACTCTATAGTCCCAATTTTAAGTCTATGAGTCAACAGGAAGAGGAGGAGGAGGAGGAGGAGGAGGAGGAGGAGGGGGGAGGGAGATTGTGTATTATATAAAGAGAGAGAGAGAGAGAGATGCCTCTCTCAGTCACTAACTAGTCAGTCTAATACAACGCTCACATTTTGTTTTCATAGCAATGAGAGAAGAAAAAAATCGTTTGGAGACTTTTAAGGACTGTAACTTCAGTGTAAACAGTCATGTACTTGCAAAGGCGGGTTTCTATTATACTCATAAAGCAAATCTTTTAGAATGTTCAATGTGCCATTTTCAAATTGATGCCACGAACGTAAACAAAGATGAAAATAGAATCATTGCTTTACATAAGAAAGAGAAACCAGAATGCACATTTAATCAGAACGTGAAAAGATCTATTTCTAAGAAGTTTGATTCATATGACAGTTTACGGTTTGAAAAGGAACGTTTGGATACCTACATAGATTGGCCACTTGAATGGTTAGAACCATCTGATTTGGCTCGTGATGGCTTTTACTATCTGCGAACAAATGACCACGTTGCTTGTGTCTTTTGTCGAGGCATTGTTGGTTCCTGGGAAAGAGGAGACACTCCCAGAGGCGAACATCAGCGGCACTTTCCCCATTGTCAATTCATTCGAAACCAACCAGTGGGAAATTTTCCACTGATATTTAATGAAAAATTCGAGGGTTATTCCATTCCACTGAGAAATAGTAAAAATTCGTCCTATAGACAAGGAATAGATGTCTGTGGTCTAAGTCCTATGACAAACAATGGAATAGATGTCTGTGGTCTAAGTCCTATGACAGACAATGGAATAGATGTCTGTGGTCTAAGTCCTATGACAGACAATGGAGTTCACCAACATACCATTGCCAAGCGAAAAGACTACTTAACACTTGAAAGTCGCCTAGCAAGCTTTAACAATTGGCCTGAACGTGTAACACAGAAACCAACTGAATTGTCAGAAGCTGGATTCTTCTATTGTGGTTTAAGTGATCATGTGCGCTGTTATCATTGTGGGAATGGACTTCGAAACTGGGAAACTGATGATATACCTTGGGATGAACATGCTCGCTGGTACCCAGAGTGTACCTTCCTCTTCTTGATGAAAGGAAAAGAATTCATTGATCAGGTATGTCAGCTAAGTAACTTGAAATGAAGGTTGACTATTATTATTGTAATCTTTATAAAGCCATTTGTAACATTAACTTTATTTTTTTTCAGGTTCAAGGGGAAAGGCCACCTTATGAGACAAACCCTTCAATAACCCATATCAATGAAGATCAACACAAACTTATTAAGGAACTAGACATAACTAAGCACCTTATTTCAATGGGTTTCCAGGAAGATCATGTGATGACAACGTATCATAATCAACTCAAAGAGAAGGGGTTACCTTTCTTTGACATTGAGTCATTTATTGAAGCAGTCTTACAGTACATGGAAAACGAAGTTAGAAAATGTCTAGTAAATAAATTGGCATTGGCTGAAGTTGATGTTGTCCCAAGCCCAGCCATATCTGATAGAAATGAGTTGGCTTCTGACACAAACCAACAAGTAGAATCATCTACAACTTTAATGGAATTGGCAATGACTGAAGTTGATGTTGTTCCAAGCCAACCAATGTCTGATGGAACTGAGTTGGCTTCTGACCAAAACCAACAAGTAGAATCATCTACAACTTTAATACAGCCTATAGTAGATGAATTGGCATTGGCTGAAGTTGATGTTGTCCCAAGCCAACCAATGTCTGATGGAACTGAGTTGGCTTCTGACCAAAACCAACAAGTAGAATCATCTACAACTTTAATACAGCCTATAGTAGATGAATTGGCATTGGCTGAAGTTGGTGTTGTCCCAAGCCAACCAATGTCTGATGGAACTGAAGTAGAATCTACAATAGTTGATGAATTGACATTGACTGAAGTTGATGTTGTCCCAAGCCCACCAATGTCTGGTGATTCTAACCCACAACCATTATTTGGTAGAATAACTGATCAAGTTGCCACTCTCCTAAAGTCAGAAGGTACAATTAGACACAGAGTGATTGAGTGTAAGATTTGTATGGAGAATGAGAGTGAGTTAATGTTTTTACCTTGTAATCACATATGCACTTGTTTCAAATGTGCATCAAACATATCCACATGTCCAATTTGCAGAGCTGAGATAAAATATACTATTAAAGCAATTATATCATAGTAAAGAATGTTTTAGATGTGTGATAATGATATGAGATGTGCTGGTGGCTGAAGGTGCTGAGGGAGACCATATTGAAAATACTTCATACCCAAGACTCTTCTAAGAAATTAGAAAACATCATTGTCAAGAAAGTTGTGTTGGATACAAAAATATGTCCACACCTACAGTAATAAGGATGATTTTAGACCATTTACATAACATAATGTATCCTATCTATCAACCCGGCTGGAAATATATGAATTTCAAATCTTATTATTCCTATAATAAATAC
>NW_027190611.1:0-31685 GCF_040958095.1 Procambarus clarkii
CCCCTAGTGCGTGTGCCCCTAGTGTTAAATAGCCTCTCTTTACAACCCTGTCGATTCCCTTGAGAATCTTGAATGTGTTGATCATGTCCCCCTAACTCTTCTGTCTTCCAACGAAGTTAGGTTCAATTCCCGTAGTCTCTCCTCGTAGCTCATACCTCTCAGCTCGGGTACTAGTCTGGTGGCAAACCTTTGAACTTTTTCCAGTTTAGTTTTATGCTTTGACTAGATATGGACTCCATGCTGGAGCCGCATACCCAAGATTGGTCTGACATATGTGGTATATAAATGTTCTGAAAGATTCCTTACACAAGTTTCTAAAGGCCGTTCTTATTTAGCCAACCTGGTATATGCTGCTGATGTTATCCTTTTGATATGAGCTTCAGGGGAGAGGTCTGGCGTGATATCAACCCCCAGGTCTTTCTCTCAACACACACACACACACACACATTAGTTGATAAAGGACTGTTTTGTGTGTATACCTATGTATACTATTATCAGGAGCGACAGACAAGTGCAGCTATGTGTGTCTATGTGTACCTGCAATTGACTGACATGTACGGTAATTATCTGTGTGTTAATTTTAAAAGGAACATATTAGGTGAAGTTTTTTTATCTAAATTGATTGACATATATTACGTGTACGCGTGTTTAGTGTTACTGTAATTTATATGTTAGCTGTGTACGTGTGAATGACATAGTGTCCCATCATTGTCACATTTTTTGTTACATGTTTACTATTGTCAGGAGCGACAGACAAGTGCAGCTATGTGTACCTGCAATTGGACTGACACGTGTACGGTAATTATCTGTGTCCGTTGTTGAGGGAAACATATTAGTGAATGTTTATTTATGTAAATTGATTGTCATATGTACGTGTACCCGTGATTAGTGGTACTGTAATTTACATGGTTAACAGGTTTATGTTTGAATTACATAGTTTCCCATCATTGTCTATTTTTTGTTACTATTTTTAGTTCACTCCCAACATCTCTGACTCCCGAGGACCATTTGTGCTCATGGTGTTTATTAAAGAAAAATAAATATTTTGTTTACAAAATAACTGTACTTATTTTACAAAGAAAGCTTTTCAAAGAAAAAGGGAATTTTCATGTATGCATTAATTTTTCTAACATACAAGTCAATGACACACTACCTCACATCAGTCAGGAACACTTTTGTTACTATCTCTCCACAGCGTCTTTTACATAAATACCCTATCTTAACAAATTCATAATTTAAATTCATAACTGGCAACCCCCGCACCCCGACCCCCCCACAGGTCCAAGGCCACCAAGTGCTTAACCCCACCAACCCTCCAACCCAGGAAGCATCATTCCTTTCCCTTAACCTCTCCAAATTATGTTTTTGACGAATACACGCACTACGGGGCCTGACAGCTGAGTAGACAGCGCTCTCGTCTCGTAATCCTATCGTCTGTGTTCGATCCTCCGGTGATAGCAGAAACGAAATTGGGCAGTTTGTTTCACCTGTTGCCCCTGTTACCTAGCAGTAAATAGGTACCTGGGATTTAAACAACTGTTACGGGTTGCTTCCTGTGTGTGTGTGTTGTGTGTGTGGTGTGTGTTGTGTGTGTGTGTGTGTGTTTGTGGTGGTGTGTTTGAGTGTGTGTGTGGGTGGTGTGTGTGTGTGTGGTGTGTGTGTGTGTGTGTTGTGTGTGTGTGTGTGCGTGCGTGTGCGTGCGTGTGCGTGTGTGTGTGTGTGTGTGTACTCACCTAGTTGTGCTAGCGGGGGTTGAGCTCTGGCTCTGTGGTCCCGCCTCTCAACCGTCAATCAACAGGTGTACAGGTTCTTGAGCCTATTGTGCTCTATCATATCTACACTTGAAACTGTGTATGGAATCAGCCTTCTCCACATTACTACCTAATGCATTCCATTTGTCAAGCACTCTGACACTTAAAAAGTTTTTTCTAATATCTCTGTGGCTCATTTGGGCACTCCTGTTTCCACCTGTGTCCCCTAGTGCGTGTGCCCTAGTGTTAAATAGCCTCTCTTTATCAACCCTGTCGATTCCCTTGAGAATCTTGAATGTGTTGATCATGTCCCCCCTAACTCTTCTGTCTTCCAACGAAGTTAGGTTCAATTCCCGTAGTCTCTCCTCGTAGCTCATACCTCTCAGCTCGGGTACTAGTCTGGTGGCAAACCTTTGAACTTTTTCCAGTTTAGTTTTATGCTTGACTAGATATGGACTCCATGCTGGAGCCGCATACTCCAAGATTGGTCTGACATATGTGGTATATAATGTTCTGAAAGATTCCTTACACAAGTTTCTAAAGGCCGTTCTTATTTAGCCAACCTGGTATATGCTGCTGATGTTATCCTTTTGATATGAGCTTCAGGGGAGAGGTCTGGCGTGATATCAACCCCCAGGTCTTTCTCTCAACACACACCACACACACACATTAGTTGATAAAGGACTGTTTTGTGTGTATACCTATGTATACTATTATCAGGAGCGACAGACAAGTGCAGCTATGTGTGTCTATGTGTACCTGCAATTGGACTGACATGTGTACGGTAATTATCTGTGTGTTAATTTTAAAAGGAACATATTAGTGAATGTTTTTTTATCTAAATTGATTGACATATATACGTGACGCGTGTTTAGTGTTACTGTAATTTATAATGTTAGCGTGTGTACGTGTGAATGACATAGTGTCCCATCATTGTCACATTTTTTGTTACATGTTTACTATTGTCAGGAGCGACAGACAAGTGCAGCTATGTGTACCTGCAATTGGACTGACACGTGTACGGTAATTATCTGTGTCCGTTGTTGAGGGAACATATTAGTGAATGTTTATTTATGTAAATTGATTGTCATATGTACGTGTACCCGTGATTAGTGGTACTGTAATTTACATGGTTAACAGGTTTATGTTTGAATTACATAGTTTCCCATCATTGTCTCATTTTTTGTTACTATTTTTAGTTCACTCCCAACATCTCTGACTCCCGAGGACCATTTGTGCTCATGTGTGTTTATTAAAGAAAAATAATCATATTTTGTTTACAAAATAACTTGTACTTATTTTACAAAGAAACCTTTTCAAAGAACAGGGAATTTTCATGTATGCATTAATTTTTCTAACATACAAGTCAATGACACACTACCTCACATCAGTCAGGAACACTTTTGTTACTATCTCTCCACAGCGTCTTTTACATAAATACCCTATCTTAACAAATTCATAATTTAAATTCATAACTGGCAACCCCCCGCACCCCCGACCCCCCCCCACAGGTCCAAGGCCACCAAGTGCTTAACCCACACACCAACCCTCCAACCCAGGAAGCATCATTCCTTTCCCTTAACCTCTCGCAAATTATGTTTTTGACGAATACACGCACTACGGGGCCTGACAGCTGAGTAGACAGCGCTCTCGTCTCGTAATCCTATCGTCTGTGTTCGATCCTCCGGTGATAGCAGAAACGAAATTGGGCAGTTTGTTTTCACCCTGTTGCCCCTGTTACCTAGCAGTAAATAGGTACCTGGGATTTAAACAACTGTTACGGGTTGCTTCCTGTGTGTGTGTGTGTGTGTGTGTGTGTGTGTGTGTGTGTGTGTGTGTGTTTGTGTGTGTGTATTTGTGTGTGGTGTGTGTGTGTGTGTGTGTGTGTGTGTGTGTGTGTGTGTGTGTGTGTGTGTGTGTGTGTGTGTGTGTGTGTGTGTGTGTGTGTGTGTGGTGCGTGCGTGTGCGTGCGTGTTTGTGTGTGTGTGTGTGTACTCACCTAGTTGTGCTAGCGGGGGTTGAGCTCTGGCTCTGTGGTCCCGCCTCTCAACCGTCAATCAACAGGTGTACAGGTTCTTGAGCCTATTGTGCTCTATCATATCTACACTTGAAACTGTGTATGGAATCAGCCTTCTCCACATTACTACCTAATGCATTCCATTTGTCAAGCACTCTGACACTTAAAAAGTTTTTTCTAATATCTCTGTGGCTCATTTGGGCACTCCTGTTTCCACCTGTGTCCCCTAGTGCGTGTGCCCCTAGTGTTAAATAGCCTCTCTTTATCAACCCTGTCGATTCCCTTGAGAATCTTGAATGTGTTGATCATGTCCCCCCTAACTCTTCTGTCTTCCAACGAAGTTAGGTTCAATTCCCGTAGTCTCTCCTCGTAGCTCATACCTCTCAGCTCGGGTACTAGTCTGGTGGCAAACCTTTGAACTTTTTCCAGTTTAGTTTTATGCTTGACTAGATATGGACTCCATGCTGGAGCCGCATACTCCAAGATTGGTCTGACATATGTGGTATATAATGTTCTGAAAGATTCCTTACACAAGTTTCTAAAGGCCGTTCTTATTTAGCCAACCTGGTATATGCTGCTGATGTTATCCTTTTGATATGAGCTTCAGGGGAGAGGTCTGGCGTGATATCAACCCCCAGGTCTTTCTCTCAACACACACACACACACACACACATTAGTTGATAAAGGACTGTTTTGTGTGTATACCTATGTATACTATTATCAGGAGCGACAGACAAGTGCAGCTATGTGTGTCTATGTGTACCTGCAATTGGACTGACATGTGTACGGTAATTATCTGTGTGTTAATTTTAAAAGGAACATATTAGTGAATGTTTTTTATCTAAATTGATTGACATATATACGTGTACGCGTGTTTAGTGTTACTGTAATTTATAATGTTAGCGTGTGTACGTGTGAATGACATAGTGTCCCATCATTGTCACATTTTTTGTTACATGTTTACTATTGTCAGGAGCGACAGACAAGTGCAGCTATGTGTACCTGCAATTGGACTGACACGTGTACGGTAATTATCTGTGTCCGTTGTTGAGGGAACATATTAGTGAATGTTTATTTATGTAAATTGATTGTCATATGTACGTGTACCCGTGATTAGTGGTACTGTAATTTACATGGTTAACAGGTTTATGTTTGAATTACATAGTTTCCCATCATTGTCTCATTTTTTGTTACTATTTTTAGTTCACTCCCAACATCTCTGACTCCCGAGGACCATTTGTGCTCATGTGTGTTTATTAAAGAAAAATAATCATATTTTGTTTACAAAATAACTTGTACTTATTTTACAAAGAAACCTTTTCAAAGAACAGGGAATTTTCATGTATGCATTAATTTTTCTAACATACAAGTCAATGACACACTACCTCACATCAGTCAGGAACACTTTTGTTACTATCTCTCCACAGCGTCTTTTACATAAATACCCTATCTTAACAAATTCATAATTTAAATTCATAACTGGCAACCCCCCGCACCCCGACCCCCCCCCCCACAGGTCCAAGGCCACCAAGTGCTTAACCCCACACCAACCCTCCAACCCAGGAAGCATCATTCCTTTCCCTTAACCTCTCGCAAATTATGTTTTTGACGAATACACGCACTACGGGGCCTGACAGCTGAGTAGACAGCGCTCTCGTCTCGTAATCCTATCGTCTGTGTTCGATCCTCCGGTGATAGCAGAAACGAAATTGGGCAGTTTGTTTCACCCTGTTGCCCCTGTTACCTAGCAGTAAATAGGTACCTGGGATTTAAACAACTGTTACGGGTTGCTTCCTGTGTGTGTGTGTGTGTGTGTGTGTGTGTGTGTGTGTATGTTGTGTGTTTGAGTGTGTGTGTGTGTGTGTGTGTGTGGTGTGTGTGTGTGTGTGTGTGTGTGTGTGTGTGTGTGTGTGTGTGTGTGTGTGTGTGTGCGTGCGTGTGCGTGCGTGTTTGTGTGTGTGTGTGTGTACTCACCTAGTTGTGCTAGCGGGGGTTGAGCTCTGGCTCTGTGGTCCCGCCTCTCAACCGTCAATCAACAGGTGTACAGGTTCTTGAGCCTATTGTGCTCTATCATATCTACACTTGAAACTGTGTATGGAATCAGCCTTCTCCACATTACTACCTAATGCATTCCATTTGTCAAGCACTCTGACACTTAAAAAGTTTTTTCTAATATCTCTGTGGCTCATTTGGGCACTCCTGTTTCCACCTGTGTCCCCTAGTGCGTGTGCCCCTAGTGTTAAATAGCCTCTCTTTATCAACCCTGTCGATTCCCTTGAGAATCTTGAATGTGTTGATCATGTCCCCCCTAACTCTTCTGTCTTCCAACGAAGTTAGGTTCAATTCCCGTAGTCTCTCCTCGTAGCTCATACCTCTCAGCTCGGGTACTAGTCTGGTGGCAAACCTTTGAACTTTTTCCAGTTTAGTTTTATGCTTGACTAGATATGGACTCCATGCTGGAGCCGCATACTCCAAGATTGGTCTGACATATGTGGTATATAATGTTCTGAAAGATTCCTTACACAAGTTTCTAAAGGCCGTTCTTATTTAGCCAACCTGGTATATGCTGCTGATGTTATCCTTTTGATATGAGCTTCAGGGGAGAGGTCTGGCGTGATATCAACCCCCAGGTCTTTCTCTCAACACACACACACACACACACACATTAGTTGATAAAGGACTGTTTTGTGTGTATACCTATGTATACTATTATCAGGAGCGACAGACAAGTGCAGCTATGTGTGTCTATGTGTACCTGCAATTGGACTGACATGTGTACGGTAATTATCTGTGTGTTAATTTTAAAAGGAACATATTAGTGAATTTTTTTATCTAAATTGATTGACATATAACGTGTACGCGTGTTTAGTGTTACTGTAATTTATAATGTTAGCGTGTGTACGTGTGAATGACATAGTGTCCCATCATTGTCACATTTTTTGTTACATGTTTACTATTGTCAGGAGCGACAGACAAGTGCAGCTATGTGTACCTGCAATTGGACTGACACGTGTACGGTAATTATCTGTGTCCGTTGTTGAGGGAACATATTAGTGAATGTTTATTTATGTAAATTGATTGTCATATGTACGTGTACCCGTGATTAGTGGTACTGTAATTTACATGGTTAACAGGTTTATGTTTGAATTACATAGTTTCCCATCATTGTCTCATTTTTTGTTACTATTTTTAGTTCACTCCCAACATCTCTGACTCCCGAGGACCATTTGTGCTCATGTGTGTTTATTAAAGAAAAATAATCATATTTTGTTTACAAAATAACTTGTACTTATTTTACAAAGAAACCTTTTCAAAGAACAGGGAATTTTCATGTATGCATTAATTTTTCTAACATACAAGTCAATGACACACTACCTCACATCAGTCAGGAACACTTTTGTTACTATCTCTCCACAGCGTCTTTTACATAAATACCCTATCTTAACAAATTCATAATTTAAATTCATAACTGGCAACCCCCCGCACCCCCGACCCCCCCCACAGGTCCAAGGCCACCAAGTGCTTAACCCCACACCAACCCTCCAACCCAGGAAGCATCATTCCTTTCCCTTAACCTCTCGCAAATTATGTTTTTGACGAATACACGCACTACGGGGCCTGACAGCTGAGTAGACAGCGCTCTCGTCTCGTAATCCTATCGTCTGTGTTCGATCCTCCGGTGATAGCAGAAACGAAATTGGGCAGTTTGTTTCACCCTGTTGCCCCTGTTACCTAGCAGTAAATAGGTACCTGGGATTTAAACAACTGTTACGGGTTGCTTCCTGTGTGTGTGTGTGTGTGTGTGTGTGTGTGTGTGTGTGTGTGTGTGTGTGTATGTTTGTGTGTTTGAGTGTGTGTGTGTGTGTGTGTGTGTGTGTGTGTGTGTGTGTGTGTGTGTGTGTGTGTGTGTGTGTGTGTGTGTGTGTGTGTGCGTGCGTGTGCGTGCGTGTTTGTGTGTGTGTGTGTGTACTCACCTAGTTGTGCTAGCGGGGGTTGAGCTCTGGCTCTGTGGTCCCGCCTCTCAAGCCGTCAATCAACAGGTGTACAGGTTCTTGAGCCTATTGTGCTCTATCATATCTACACTTGAAACTGTGTATGGAATCAGCCTTCTCCACATTACTACCTAATGCATTCCATTTGTCAAGCACTCTGACACTTAAAAAGTTTTTTCTAATATCTCTGTGGCTCATTTGGGCACTCCTGTTTCCACCTGTGTCCCCTAGTGCGTGTGCCCCTAGTGTTAAATAGCCTCTCTTTATCAACCCTGTCGATTCCCTTGAGAATCTTGAATGTGTTGATCATGTCCCCCCTAACTCTTCTGTCTTCCAACGAAGTTAGGTTCAATTCCCGTAGTCTCTCCTCGTAGCTCATACCTCTCAGCTCGGGGTACTAGTCTGGTGGCAAACCTTTGAACTTTTTCCAGTTAGTTTTATGCTTGACTAGATATGGACTCCATGCTGGAGCCGCATACTCCAAGATTGGTCTGACATATGTGGTATATAATGTTCTGAAAGATTCCTTACACAAGTTTCTAAAGGCCGTTCTTATTTAGCCAACCTGGTATATGCTGCTGATGTTATCCTTTTGATATGAGCTTCAGGGGAGAGGTCTGGCGTGATATCAACCCCCAGGTCTTTCTCTCAACACACACACACACACACACAATTAGTTGATAAAGGACTGTTTTGTGTGTATACCTATGTATACTATTATCAGGAGCGACAGACAAGTGCAGCTATGTGTGTCTATGTGTACCTGCAATTGGACTGACATGTGTACGGTAATTATCTGTGTGTTAATTTTAAAAGGAACATATTAGTGAATGTTTTTTTATCTAAATTGATTGACATATATACGTGTACGCGTGTTTAGTGTTACTGTAATTTATAATGTTAGCGTGTGTACGTGTGAATGACATAGTGTCCCATCATTGTCACATTTTTGTTACATGTTTACTATTGTCAGGAGCGACAGACAAGTGCAGCTATGTGTACCTGCAATTGGACTGACACGTGTACGGTAATTATCTGTGTCCGTTGTTGAGGGAACATATTAGTGAATGTTTATTTATGTAAATTGATTGTCCATATGTACGTGTACCCGTGATTAGTGGTACTGTAATTTACATGGTTAACAGGTTTATGTTTGAATTACATAGTTTCCCATCATTGTCTCATTTTTTGTTACTATTTTTAGTTCACTCCCAACATCTCTGACTCCCGAGGACCATTTGTGCTCATGTGTGTTTATTAAAGAAAAATAATCATATTTTGTTTACAAAATAACTTGTACTTATTTTACAAAGAAAAGCCTTTTCAAAGAACAGGGAATTTTCATGTATGCATTAATTTTTCTAACATACAAGTCAATGACACACTACCTCACATACAGTCAGGGAACACTTTTGTTACTATCTCTCCACAGCGTCTTTTACATAAATACCCTATCTTAACAAATTCATAATTTAAATTCATAACTGGCACCCCCCGCACCCCCGACCCCCCCCCACAGGTCCAAGGCCACCAAGTGCTTAACCCCACACCAACCCTCCAACCCAGGAAGCATCATTCCTTTCCCTTAACCTCTCGCAAATTATGTTTTTGACGAATACACGCACTACGGGGCCTGACAGCTGAGTAGACAGCGCTCTCGTCTCGTAATCCTATCGTCTGTGTTCGATCCTCCGGTGATAGCAGAAACGAAATTGGGCAGTTTGTTTCACCCTGTTGCCCCTGTTACCTAGCAGTAAATAGGTACCTGGGATTTAAACAACTGTTACGGGTTGCTTCCTGTGTGTGTGTGTGTGTGTGTGTGTGTGTGTGTGTTGTTGTGTGTTTGGTGTGTGTGTGTGTGTGTGTGTGTGTGTGTGTGGTTGTGTGTGTGTGTGTGTGTGTGTGTGTGTGTGTGTGTGTGTGTGTGTGTGTGTGTGTGCGTGCGTGTGCGTGCGTGTTTGTGTGTGTGTGTGTACTCACCTAGTTGTGCTAGCGGGGGTTGAGCTCTGGCTCTGTGGTCCCGCCTCTCAACCGTCAATCAACAGGTGTACAGGTTCTTGAGCCTATTGTGCTCTATCATATCTACACTTGAAACTGTGTATGGAATCAGCCTTCTCCACATTACTACCTAATGCATTCCATTTGTCAAGCACTCTGACACTTAAAAAGTTTTTTCTAATATCTCTGTGGCTCATTTGGGCACTCCTGTTTCCACCTGTGTCCCCTAGTGCGTGTGCCCCTAGTGTTAAATAGCCTCTCTTTATCAACCCTGTCGATTCCCTTGAGAATCTTGAATGTGTTGATCATGTCCCCCCTAACTCTTCTGTCTTCCAACGAAGTTAGGTTCAATTCCCGTAGTCTCTCCTCGTAGCTCATACCTCTCAGCTCGGGTACTAGTCTGGTGGCAAACCTTTGAACTTTTTCCAGTTTAGTTTTATGCTTGACTAGATATGGACTCCATGCTGGAGCCGCATACTCCAAGATTGGTCTGACATATGTGGTATATAATGTTCTGAAAGATTCCTTACACAAGTTTCTAAAGGCCGTTCTTATTTAGCCAACCTGGTATATGCTGCTGATGTTATCCTTTTGATATGAGCTTCAGGGGAGAGGTCTGGCGTGATATCAACCCCCAGGTCTTTCTCTCAACACACACACACACACACATTAGTTGATAAAGGACTGTTTTGTGTGTATACCTATGTATACTATTATCAGGAGCGACAGACAAGTGCAGCTATGTGTGTCTATGTGTACCTGCAATTGGACTGACATGTGTACGGTAATTATCTGTGTGTTAATTTTAAAAGGAACATATTAGTGAATGTTTTTTTATCTAAATTGATTGACATATATACGTGTACGCGTGTTTAGTGTTACTGTAATTTATAATGTTAGCGTGTGTACGTGTGAATGACATAGTGTCCCATCATTGTCACATTTTTTGTTACATGTTTACTATTGTCAGGAGCGACAGACAAGTGCAGCTATGTGTACCTGCAATTGGACTGACACGTGTACGGTAATTATCTGTGTCCGTTGTTGAGGGAACATATTAGTGAATGTTTATTTATGTAAATTGATTGTCATATGTACGTGTACCCGTGATTAGTGGTACTGTAATTTACATGGTTAACAGGTTTATGTTTGAATTACATAGTTTCCCATCATTGTCTCATTTTTTGTTACTATTTTTAGTTCACTCCCAACATCTCTGACTCCCGAGGACCATTTGTGCTCATGTGTGTTTATTAAAGAAAAATAATCATATTTTGTTTACAAAATAACTTGTACTTATTTTACAAAGAAACCTTTTCAAAGAACAGGGAATTTTCATGTATGCATTAATTTTTCTAACATACAAGTCAATGACACACTACCTCACATCAGTCAGGAACACTTTTGTTACTATCTCTCCACAGCGTCTTTTACATAAATACCCTATCTTAACAAATTCATAATTTAAATTCATAACTGGCAACCCCCCGCACCCCCGACCCCCCCCACAGGTCCAAGGCCACCAAGTGCTTAACCCCACACCAACCCTCCAACCCAGGAAGCATCATTCCTTTCCCTTAACCTCTCGCAAATTATGTTTTTGACGAATACACGCACTACGGGCCTGACAGCTGAGTAGACAGCGCTCTCGTCTCGTAATCCTATCGTCTGTGTTCGATCCTCCGGTGATAGCAGAAACGAAATTGGGCAGTTTGTTTCACCCTGTTGCCCCTGTTACCTAGCAGTAAATAGGTACCTGGGATTTAAACAACTGTTACGGGTTGCTTCCTGTGTGTGTGTGTGTGTGTGTGTGTGTGTGTGTGTGTGTGTGTGTGTTGTGTGTTTGTGTGTTTGAGTGTGTGTGTGTGTGTGTGTGTGTGTGTGTGTGTGTGTGTGTGTGTGTGTGTGTGTGTGTGTGTGTGTGTGTGTGTGTGCGTGCGTGTGCGTGCGTGTTTGTGTGTGTGTGTGTACTCACCTAGTTGTGCTAGCGGGGGTTGAGCTCTGGCTCTGTGGTCCCGCCTCTCAACCGTCAATCAACAGGTGTACAGGTTCTTGAGCCTATTGTGCTCTATCATATCTACACTTGAAACTGTGTATGGAATCAGCCTTCTCCACATTACTACCTAATGCATTCCATTTGTCAAGCACTCTGACACTTAAAAAGTTTTTTCTAATATCTCTGTGGCTCATTTGGGCACTCCTGTTTCCACCTGTGTCCCCTAGTGCGTGTGCCCCTAGTGTTAAATAGCCTCTCTTTATCAACCCTGTCGATTCCCTTGAGAATCTTGAATGTGTTGATCATGTCCCCCCTAACTCTTCTGTCTTCCAACGAAGTTAGGTTCAATTCCCGTAGTCTCTCCTCGTAGCTCATACCTCTCAGCTCGGGTACTAGTCTGGTGGCAAACCTTTGAACTTTTTCCAGTTTAGTTTTATGCTTGACTAGATATGGACTCCATGCTGGAGCCGCATACTCCAAGATTGGTCTGACATATGTGGTATATAATGTTCTGAAAGATTCCTTACACAAGTTTCTAAAGGCCGTTCTTATTTAGCCAACCTGGTATATGCTGCTGATGTTATCCTTTTGATATGAGCTTCAGGGGAGAGGTCTGGCGTGATATCAACCCCCAGGTCTTTCTCTCAACACACACACACACACACACATTAGTTGATAAAGGACTGTTTTGTGTGTATACCTATGTATACTATTATCAGGAGCGACAGACAAGTGCAGCTATGTGTGTCTATGTGTACCTGCAATTGGACTGACATGTGTACGGTAATTATCTGTGTGTTAATTTTAAAAGGAACATATTAGTGAATGTTTTTTTATCTAAATTGATTGACATATAACGTGTACGCGTGTTTAGTGTTACTGTAATTTATAATGTTAGCGTGTGTACGTGTGAATGACATAGTGTCCCATCATTGTCACATTTTTTGTTACATGTTTACTATTGTCAGGAGCGACAGACAAGTGCAGCTATGTGTACCTGCAATTGGACTGACACGTGTACGGTAATTATCTGTGTCCGTTGTTGAGGGAACATATTAGTGAATGTTTATTTATGTAAATTGATTGTCATATGTACGTGTACCCGTGATTAGTGGTACTGTAATTTACATGGTTAACAGGTTTATGTTTGAATTACATAGTTTCCCATCATTGTCTCATTTTTTGTTACTATTTTTAGTTCACTCCCAACATCTCTGACTCCCGAGGACCATTTGTGCTCATGTGTGTTTATTAAAGAAAAATAATCATATTTTGTTTACAAAATAACTTGTACTTATTTTACAAAGAAACCTTTTCAAAGAACAGGGAATTTTCATGTATGCATTAATTTTTCTAACATACAAGTCAATGACACACTACCTCACATCAGTCAGGAACACTTTTGTTACTATCTCTCCACAGCGTCTTTTACATAAATACCCTATCTTAACAAATTCATAATTTAAATTCATAACTGGCAACCCCCCGCACCCCCGACCCCCCCCACAGGTCCAAGGCCACCAAGTGCTTAACCCCACACCAACCCTCCAACCCAGGAAGCATCATTCCTTTCCCTTAACCTCTCGCAAATTATGTTTTTGACGAATACACGCACTACGGGGCCTGACAGCTGAGTAGACAGCGCTCTCGTCTCGTAATCCTATCGTCTGTGTTCGATCCTCCGGTGATAGCAGAAACGAAATTGGGCAGTTTGTTTCACCCTGTTGCCCCTGTTACCTAGCAGTAAATAGGTACCTGGGATTTAAACAACTGTTACGGGTTGCTTCCTGTGTGTGTGTGTGTGTGTGTGTGTGTGTGTGTGTGTGTGTGTGTGTGTGTTTGTGTGTTGAGTGTGTGTGTGTGTGTGTGTGTGTGTGTGTGTGTGTGTGTGTGTGTGTGTGTGTGTGTGTGTGTGTGTGTGTGTGTGTGTGCGTGCGTGTGCGTGCGTGTTTGTGTGTGTGTGTGTGTACTCACCTAGTTGTGCTAGCGGGGGTTGAGCTCTGGCTCTGTGGTCCCGCCTCTCAACCGTCAATCAACAGGTGTACAGGTTCTTGAGCCTATTGTGCTCTATCATATCTACACTTGAAACTGTGTATGGAATCAGCCTTCTCCACATTACTACCTAATGCATTCCATTTGTCAAGCACTCTGACACTTAAAAAGTTTTTTCTAATATCTCTGTGGCTCATTTGGGCACTCCTGTTTCCACCTGTGTCCCCTAGTGCGTGTGCCCCTAGTGTTAAATAGCCTCTCTTTATCAACCCTGTCGATTCCCTTGAGAATCTTGAATGTGTTGATCATGTCCCCCCTAACTCTTCTGTCTTCCAACGAAGTTAGGTTCAATTCCCGTAGTCTCTCCTCGTAGCTCATACCTCTCAGCTCGGGTACTAGTCTGGTGGCAAACCTTTGAACTTTTTCCAGTTTAGTTTTATGCTTGACTAGATATGGACTCCATGCTGGAGCCGCATACTCCAAGATTGGTCTGACATATGTGGTATATAATGTTCTGAAAGATTCCTTACACAAGTTTCTAAAGGCCGTTCTTATTTAGCCAACCTGGTATATGCTGCTGATGTTATCCTTTTGATATGAGCTTCAGGGGAGAGGTCTGGCGTGATATCAACCCCCAGGTCTTTCTCTCAACACACACACACACACACATTAGTTGATAAAGGACTGTTTTGTGTGTATACCTATGTATACTATTATCAGGAGCGACAGACAAGTGCAGCTATGTGTGTCTATGTGTACCTGCAATTGGACTGACATGTGTACGGTAATTATCTGTGTGTTAATTTTAAAAGGAACATATTAGTGAATGTTTTTTTATCTAAATTGATTGACATATAACGTGTACGCGTGTTTAGTGTTACTGTAATTTATAATGTTAGCGTGTGTACGTGTGAATGACATAGTGTCCCATCATTGTCACATTTTTTGTTACATGTTTACTATTGTCAGGAGCGACAGACAAGTGCAGCTATGTGTACCTGCAATTGGACTGACACGTGTACGGTAATTATCTGTGTCCGTTGTTGAGGGAACATATTAGTGAATGTTTATTTATGTAAATTGATTGTCATATGTACGTGTACCCGTGATTAGTGGTACTGTAATTTACATGGTTAACAGGTTTATGTTTGAATTACATAGTTTCCCATCATTGTCTCATTTTTTGTTACTATTTTTAGTTCACTCCCAACATCTCTGACTCCCGAGGACCATTTGTGCTCATGTGTGTTTATTAAAGAAAAATAATCATATTTTGTTTACAAAATAACTTGTACTTATTTTACAAAGAAACCTTTTCAAAGAACAGGGAATTTTCATGTATGCATTAATTTTTCTAACATACAAGTCAATGACACACTACCTCACATCAGTCAGGAACACTTTTGTTACTATCTCTCCACAGCGTCTTTTACATAAATACCCTATCTTAACAAATTCATAATTTAAATTCATAACTGGCAACCCCCGCACCCCCGACCCCCCCCACAGGTCCAAGGCCACCAAGTGCTTAACCCCACACCAACCCTCCAACCCAGGAAGCATCATTCCTTTCCCTTAACCTCTCGCAAATTATGTTTTTGACGAATACACGCACTACGGGGCCTGACAGCTGAGTAGACAGCGCTCTCGTCTCGTAATCCTATCGTCTGTGTTCGATCCTCCGGTGATAGCAGAAACGAAATTGGGCAGTTTGTTTCACCCTGTTGCCCCTGTTACCTAGCAGTAAATAGGTACCTGGGATTTAAACAACTGTTACGGGTTGCTTCCTGTGTGTGTGTGTGTGTGTGTGTGTGTGTGTGTGTGTGTGTGTGTGTATGTTTGTGTGTTTGAGTGTGTGTGTGTGTGTGTGTGTGTGTGTGTGTGTGTGTGTGTGTGTGTGTGTGTGTGTGTGTGTGTGTGTGTGTGCGTGCGTGTGCGTGCGTGTTTGTGTGTGTGTGTGTACTCACCTAGTTGTGCTAGCGGGGGTTGAGCTCTGGCTCTGTGGTCCCGCCTCTCAACCGTCAATCAACAGGTGTACAGGTTCTTGAGCCTATTGTGCTCTATCATATCTACACTTGAAACTGTGTATGGAATCAGCCTTCTCCACATTACTACCTAATGCATTCCATTTGTCAAGCACTCTGACACTTAAAAAGTTTTTTCTAATATCTCTGTGGCTCATTTGGGCACTCCTGTTTCCACCTGTGTCCCCTAGTGCGTGTGCCCCTAGTGTTAAATAGCCTCTCTTTATCAACCCTGTCGATTCCCTTGAGAATCTTGAATGTGTTGATCATGTCCCCCCTAACTCTTCTGTCTTCCAACGAAGTTAGGTTCAATTCCCGTAGTCTCTCCTCGTAGCTCATACCTCTCAGCTCGGGTACTAGTCTGGTGGCAAACCTTTGAACTTTTTCCAGTTTAGTTTTATGCTTGACTAGATATGGACTCCATGCTGGAGCCGCATACTCCAAGATTGGTCTGACATATGTGGTATATAATGTTCTGAAAGATTCCTTACACAAGTTTCTAAAGGCCGTTCTTATTTAGCCAACCTGGTATATGCTGCTGATGTTATCCTTTTGATATGAGCTTCAGGGGAGAGGTCTGGCGTGATATCAACCCCCAGGTCTTTCTCTCAACACACACACACACACACATTAGTTGATAAAGGACTGTTTTGTGTGTATACCTATGTATACTATTATCAGGAGCGACAGACAAGTGCAGCTATGTGTGTCTATGTGTACCTGCAATTGGACTGACATGTGTACGGTAATTATCTGTGTTAATTTTAAAAGGAACATATTAGTGAATGTTTTTTTATCTAAATTGATTGACATATACGTGTACGCGTGTTTAGTGTTACTGTAATTTATAATGTTAGCGTGTGTACGTGTGAATGACATAGTGTCCCATCATTGTCACATTTTTTGTTACATGTTTACTATTGTCAGGAGCGACAGACAAGTGCAGCTATGTGTACCTGCAATTGGACTGACACGTGTACGGTAATTATCTGTGTCCGTTGTTGAGGGAACATATTAGTGAATGTTTATTTATGTAAATTGATTGTCATATGTACGTGTACCCGTGATTAGTGGTACTGTAATTTACATGGTTAACAGGTTTATGTTTGAATTACATAGTTTCCCATCATTGTCTCATTTTTTGTTACTATTTTTAGTTCACTCCCAACATCTCTGACTCCCGAGGACCATTTGTGCTCATGTGTGTTTATTAAAGAAAAATAATCATATTTTGTTTACAAAATAACTTGTACTTATTTTACAAAGAAACCTTTTCAAAGAACAGGGAATTTTCATGTATGCATTAATTTTTCTAACATACAAGTCAATGACACACTACCTCACATCAGTCAGGAACACTTTTGTTACTATCTCTCCACAGCGTCTTTTACATAAATACCCTATCTTAACAAATTCATAATTTAAATTCATAACTGGCAACCCCCCGCACCCCCGACCCCCCCCACAGGTCCAAGGCCACCAAGTGCTTAACCCCACACCAACCCTCCAACCCAGGAAGCATCATTCCTTTCCCTTAACCTCTCGCAAATTATGTTTTTGACGAATACACGCACTACGGGGCCTGACAGCTGAGTAGACAGCGCTCTCGTCTCGTAATCCTATCGTCTGTGTTCGATCCTCCGGTGATAGCAGAAACGAAATTGGGCAGTTTGTTTCACCCTGTTGCCCCTGTTACCTAGCAGTAAATAGGTACCTGGGATTTAAACAACTGTTACGGGTTGCTTCCTGTGTGTGTGTGTGTGTGTGTGTGTGTGTGTGTGTGTGTGTGTGTTGTTGTGTGTGAGTGTGTGTGTGTGTGGTGTGTGTGTGTGTGTGTGTGTGTGTGTGTGTGTGTGGTGTGTGTGTGTGTGTGTGTGTGTGTGTGTGTGTGTGTGTGCGTGCGTGTTTGTGTGTGTGTGTGTGTACTCACCTAGTTGTGCTAGCGGGGGTTGAGCTCTGGCTCTGTGGTCCCGCCTCTCAACCGTCAATCAACAGGTGTACAGGTTCTTGAGCCTATTGTGCTCTATCATATCTACACTTGAAACTGTGTATGGAATCAGCCTTCTCCACATTACTACCTAATGCATTCCATTTGTCAAGCACTCTGACACTTAAAAAGTTTTTTCTAATATCTCTGTGGCTCATTTGGGCACTCCTGTTTCCACCTGTGTCCCCTAGTGCGTGTGCCCCTAGTGTTAAATAGCCTCTCTTTATCAACCCTGTCGATTCCCTTGAGAATCTTGAATGTGTTGATCATGTCCCCCCTAACTCTTCTGTCTTCCAACGAAGTTAGGTTCAATTCCCGTAGTCTCTCCTCGTAGCTCATACCTCTCAGCTCGGGTACTAGTCTGGTGGCAAACCTTTGAACTTTTTCCAGTTTAGTTTTATGCTTGACTAGATATGGACTCCATGCTGGAGCCGCATACTCCAAGATTGGTCTGACATATGTGGTATATAATGTTCTGAAAGATTCCTTACACAAGTTTCTAAAGGCCGTTCTTATTTAGCCAACCTGGTATATGCTGCTGATGTTATCCTTTTGATATGAGCTTCAGGGGAGAGGTCTGGCGTGATATCAACCCCCAGGTCTTTCTCCACACACACACACACACACACACATTAGTTGATAAAGGACTGTTTTGTGTGTATACCTATGTATACTATTATCAGGAGCGACAGACAAGTGCAGCTATGTGTGTCTATGTGTACCTGCAATTGGACTGACATGTGTACGGTAATTATCTGTGTGTTAATTTTAAAAGGAACATATTAGTGAATGTTTTTTTATCTAAATTGATTGACATATATACGTGTACGCGTGTTTAGTGTTACTGTAATTTATAATGTTAGCGTGTGTACGTGTGAATGACATAGTGTCCCATCATTGTCACATTTTTTGTTACATGTTTACTATTGTCAGGAGCGACAGACAAGTGCAGCTATGTGTACCTGCAATTGGACTGACACGTGTACGGTAATTATCTGTGTCCGTTGTTGAGGGAACATATTAGTGAATGTTTATTTATGTAAATTGATTGTCATATGTACGTGTACCCGTGATTAGTGGTACTGTAATTTACATGGTTAACAGGTTTATGTTTGAATTACATAGTTTCCCATCATTGTCTCATTTTTTGTTACTATTTTTAGTTCACTCCCAACATCTCTGACTCCCGAGGACCATTTGTGCTCATGTGTGTTTATTAAAGAAAAATAATCATATTTTGTTTACAAAATAACTTGTACTTATTTTACAAAGAAACCTTTTCAAAGAACAGGGAATTTTCATGTATGCATTAATTTTTCTAACATACAAGTCAATGACACACTACCTCACATCAGTCAGGAACACTTTTGTTACTATCTCTCCACAGCGTCTTTTACATAAATACCCTATCTTAACAAATTCATAATTTAAATTCATAACTGGCAACCCCCCGCACCCCCGACCCCCCCCACAGGTCCAAGGCCACCAAGTGCTTAACCCCACACCAACCCTCCAACCCAGGAAGCATCATTCCTTTCCCTTAACCTCTCGCAAATTATGTTTTTGACGAATACACGCACTACGGGGCCTGACAGCTGAGTAGACAGCGCTCTCGTCTCGTAATCCTATCGTCTGTGTTCGATCCTCCGGTGATAGCAGAAACGAAATTGGGCAGTTTGTTTCACCCTGTTGCCCCTGTTACCTAGCAGTAAATAGGTACCTGGGATTTAAACAACTGTTACGGGTTGCTTCCTGTGTGTGTGTGTGTGTGTGGTGTGTGGTGGTGTGTGTGTGTGTGTGTGTGTATGTTGTGTGTTGAGTGTGTGTGTTGTGTGTGTGTGTGTGTGTGTGTGTGTGGTGTGGTGTGTGTGTGCGTGTGTGTGTGTGTGTTGTGTGTGTGTGGTGTGCGTGCGTGTGCGTGCGTGTTTGTGTGTGTGTGTGTGTACTCACCTAGTTGTGCTAGCGGGGGTTGAGCTCTGGCTCTGTGGTCCCGCCTCTCAACCGTCAATCAACAGGTGTACAGGTTCTTGAGCCTATTGTGCTCTATCATATCTACACTTGAAACTGTGTATGGAATCAGCCTTCTCCACATTACTACCTAATGCATTCCATTTGTCAAGCACTCTGACACTTAAAAAGTTTTTTCTAATATCTCTGTGGCTCATTGGGCACTCCTGTTCCACCTGTGTCCCCTAGTGCGTGTGCCCCTAGTGTTAAATAGCCTCTCTTTATCAACCCTGTCGATTCCCTTGAGAATCTTGAATGTGTTGATCATGTCCCCCCTAACTCTTCTGTCTTCCAACGAAGTTAGGTTCAATTCCCGTAGTCTCTCCTCGTAGCTCATACTCTCAGCTCGGGTACTAGTCTGGTGGCAAACCTTTGAACTTTTCCAGTTTAGTTTTATGCTTGACTAGATATGGACTCCATGCTGGAGCCGCATACTCCAAGATTGGTCTGACATATGTGGTATATAATGTCTGAAAGATTCCTTACACAAGTTTCTAAAGGCCGTTCTTATTTAGCCAACCTGGTATATGCTGCTGATGTTATCCTTTTGATATGAGCTTCAGGGGAGAGGTCTGGCGTGATATCAACCCCAGGTCTTTCTCTCAACACACACACACACACACACATTAGTTGATAAAGGATTTTGTGTGTATACCTATGTATACTATTATCAGGAGCGACAGACAAGTGCAGCTATGTGTGTCTATGTGTACTGCAATTGGACTGACATGTGTACGGTAATTATCTGTGTGTTAATTTTAAAAGGAACATATTAGTGAATGTTTTTTTATCTAAATGATTGACATATACGTGTACGCGTGTTTAGTGTTACTGTAATTTATAATGTTAGCGTGTGTACGTGTGAATGACATAGTGTCCCATCATGTCACATTTTTTGTTACATGTTACTATTGTCAGGAGCGACAGACAAGTGCAGCTATGTGTACCTGCAATTGGACTGACACGTGTACGGTAATTATCTGTGTCCGTTGTTGAGGGAACATATTAGTGAATGTTTATTTATGTAAATTGATTGTCATATGTACGTGTACCCGTGATTAGTGGTACTGTAATTTACATGGTTAACAGGTTTATGTTTGAATTACATAGTTTCCCATCATTGTCTCATTTTTGTTACTATTTTAGTTCACTCCAACATCTCTGACTCCCGAGGACCATTTGTGCTCATGTGTGTTTATAAAGAAAAATAATCATATTTTGTTTACAAAATAACTTGTACTTATTTTACAAAGAAACCTTTTCAAAGAACAGGGAATTTTCATGTATGCATTAATTTTTCTAACATACAAGTCAATGACACACTACCTCACATCAGTCAGAACACTTTTGTTACTATCTCTCCACAGTCTTTTACATAAATACCCTATCTTAACAAATTCATAATTTAAATTCATAACTGGCAACCCCCCGCACCCCCGACCCCCCCACAGGTCCAAGGCCACCAAGTGCTTAACCCCCACAACCCTCCAACCCAGGAAGCATCATTCCTTTCCCTTAACCTCTCGCAAATTATGTTTTTGACGAATACACGCACTACGGGCCTGACAGCTGAGTAGACAGCGCTCTCGTCTCGTAATCCTATCGTCTGTGTCGATCCTCCGGTGATAGCAGAAACGAAATGGGCAGTTTGTTTCACCCTGTTGCCCTGTTACCTAGCAGTAAATAGGTACCTGGGATTTAAACAAACTGTTACGGGTGCTTCCTGTGTGTGTGTGTGTGTGTGTGTGTGTGTGTGTGTGTGTGTGTGTGTGTGGTGTTGTGTTGTTTGTGTGTGAGTGTGTGTGTGTGTGTGTGTGTGTGTGTGTGTGTGGTGTGTGTGTGTGTGGTGTGTGTGTGTGTGTGTGTGTGGTGTGTGGTGTGTGTGGTGCGTGCGTGTGCGTGGTGTTGTGTGTGTGTGTACTCACCTAGTGTGCTAGCGGGGTTGAGCTCTGGCTCTGTGGTCCCGCCTCTCAACCGTCAATCAACAGGTGTACAGGTTCTTGAGCCTATGTGCTCTATCATATCTACACTTGAAAGTGTATGGAATCAGCCTTCTCCACATTACTACCTAATGCATTCCATTTGTCAAGCACTCTGACACTTAAAAAGTTTTTCTAATATCTCTGTGGCTCATTTGGGCACTCCTGTTTCCACCTGTGTCCCCTAGTGCGTGTGCCCTAGTGTTAAATAGCCTCTCTTATCAACCCTGTCGATTCCCTTGAGAATCTTGAATGTGTTGATCATGTCCCCCTAACTCTTCTGTCTTCCAACGAAGTTAGGTTCAATTCCCGTAGTCTCTCCTCGTAGCTCATACCTCTCAGCTCGGGTACTAGTCTGGTGGCAAACCTTTGAACTTTTTCCAGTTTAGTTTTATGCTTGACTAGATATGGACTCCATGCTGGAGCCGCATACTCCAAGATTGGTCTGACATATGTGGTATATAATGTTCTGAAAGATTCCTTACACAAGTTTCTAAAGGCCGTTCTTATTTAGCCAACCTGGTATATGCTGCTGATGTTATCCTTTGATATGAGCTTCAGGGGAGAGGTCTGGCGTGATATCAACCCCAGGTCTTTCTCTCAACACACACACACACACACACATTAGTTGATAAAGGACTGTTTTGTGTGTATACCTATGTATACTATTATCAGGAGCGACAGACAAGTGCAGCTATGTGTGTCTATGTGTACCTGCAATTGGACTGACATGTGTACGGTAATTATCTGTGTGTTAATTTTAAAAGGAACATATTAGTGAATGTTTTTTTATCTAAATTGATTGACATATACGTGTACGCGTGTTTAGTGTTACTGTAATTTATAATGTTAGCGTGTGTACGTGTGAATGACATAGTGTCCCATCATTGTCACATTTTTGTTACATGTTTACTATTGTCAGGAGCGACAGACAAGTGCAGCTATGTGTACCTGCAATTGGACTGACACGTGTACGGTAATTATCTGTGTCCGTTGTTGAGGGAACATATTAGTGAATGTTTATTTATGTAAATTGATTGTCATATGTACGTGTACCCGTGATTAGTGGTACTGTAATTTACATGGTTAACAGGTTATGTTTGAATTACATAGTTTCCCATCATTGTCTCATTTTTTGTTACTATTTTAGTTCACTCCCAACATCTTGACTCCCGAGGACCATTTGTGCTCATGTGTGTTTATTAAAGAAAAATAATCATATTTTGTTTACAAAATAACTTGTACTATTTACAAAGAAACCTTTTCAAAGAACAGGGAATTTTCATGTATGCATTAATTTTCTAACATACAAGTCAATGACACACTACCTCACATCAGTCAGGAACACTTTGTTACTATCTCTCCACAGCGTTTTACATAAATACCCTATCTTAACAAATCATAATTTAAATTCATAACTGGCAACCCCGCACCCCCGACCCCCCCCCACAGGTCCAAGGCCACCAAGTGCTTAACCCCACACCAACCCTCCAACCCAGGAAGCATCATCCTTTCCCTTAACCTCTCGCAAATTATGTTTTGACGAATACACGCACTACGGGGCCTGACAGCTGAGTAGACAGCGCTCTCGTCTCGTAATCCTATCGTCTGTGTTCGATCCTCCGGTGATAGCAGAAACGAAATTGGGCAGTTGTTTCACCCTGTTGCCCCTGTTACCTAGCAGTAAATAGGTACCTGGGATTTAAACAACTTACGGGTTGCTTCCTGTGTGTGTGTGTGTGTGTGTGTGTGTGTGTGTGTGTGTGTGTGTGTGTGTGTGTATGTTTGGTGTTGAGTGTGTGTGTGTGTGTGTGTGTGTGTGTGTGTGTGTGTGTGTGTGTGTGTGTGTGTGTGTGTGTGTGTGTGTGTGTGTGTGCGTGCGTGTGCGTGCGTGTTTGTGTGTGTGTGTACTCACCTAGTTGTGCTAGCGGGGGTTGAGCTCTGGCTCTGTGGTCCCGCCTCTCAACCGTCAATCAACAGGTGTACAGGTTCTTGAGCCTATTGTGCTCTATCATATCTACACTTGAAACTGTGTATGGAATCAGCCTTCTCCACATTACTACCTAATGCATTCCATTTGTCAAGCACTCTGACACTTAAAAAGTTTTTTCTAATATCTCTGTGGCTCATTTGGGCACTCCTGTTTCCACCTGTGTCCCCTAGTGCGTGTGCCCCTAGTGTTAAATAGCCTCTCTTTATCAACCCTGTCGATTCCCTTGAGAATCTTGAATGTGTTGATCATGTCCCCCCTAACTCTTCTGTCTTCCAACGAAGTTAGGTTCAATTCCCGTAGTCTCTCCTCGTAGCTCATACCTCTCAGCTCGGTACTAGTGTGGTGGCAAACCTTTGAACTTTTTCCAGTTAGTTTTATGCTGACTAGATATGGACTCCATGCTGGAGCCGCATACTCCAAGATTGGTCTGACATATGTGGTATATAATGTTCTGAAAGATTCCTTACACAAGTTTCTAAAGGCCGTTCTTATTAGCCAACCTGGTATATGCTGCTGATGTATCCTTTTGATATGAGCTTCAGGGGAGAGGTCTGGCGTGATATCAACCCCCAGGTCTTTCTCTCAACACACACAACACACACACACATTAGTTGATAAAGGACTGTTTTGTGTGTATACCTATGTATACTATTATCAGGAGCGACAGACAAGTGCAGCTATGTGTCTATGTGTACCTGCAATTGGACTGACATGTGTACGGTAATTATCTGTGTGTTAATTTTAAAAGGAACATATTAGTGAATGTTTTTTATCTAAATTGATTGACATATATACGTGTACGCGTGTTTAGTGTTACTGTAATTATAATGTTAGCGTGTGTACGTGTGAATGACATAGTGTCCCATCATTGTCACATTTTTTGTTACATGTTTACTATTGTCAGGAGCGACAGACAAGTGCAGCTATGTGTACCTGCAATTGGACTGACACGTGTACGGTAATTATCTGTGTCCGTTGTTGAGGGAACATATTAGTGAATGTTTATTTATGTAAATTGATTGTCATATGTACGTGTACCGTGATTAGTGGTACTGTAATTTACATGGTTAACAGGTTTATGTTTGAATTACATAGTTCCCATCATTGTCTCATTTTTTGTACATTTTTAGTTCACTCCAACATCTCTGACTCCCGAGGACCATTTGTGCTCATGTGTGTTTATTAAAGAAAAATAATCATATTTGTTACAAAATAACTTGTACTTATTTACAAAGAAACCTTTTCAAAGAACAGGAATTTTCATGTATGCATTAATTTTTCTAACATACAAGTCAATGACACACTACCTCACATCAGTCAGGAACACTTTTGTTACTATCTCTCCACAGCGTCTTTTACATAAATACCCTATCTTAACAAATTCATAATTTAAATTCATAACTGGCAACCCCCCGCACCCCCGACCCCCCACAGGTCCAAGGCACCAAGTGCTTAACCCCACACCAACCCTCCAACCCAGGAAGCATCATTCCTTTCCCTAACCTCTCGCAAATTATGTTTTTGACGAATACACGCACTACGGGGCTGACAGCTGAGTAGACAGCGCTCTCGTCTCGTAATCCTATCGTCTGTGTTCGATCCTCCGGTGATAGCAGAACGAAATTGGGCAGTTTGTTTCACCCTGTTGCCCCTGTTACCTAGCAGTAAATAGGTACCTGGGATTTAAACAACTGTTACGGGTTGCTTCCGTGTGTGTGTGTGTGTGTGTGTGGTGTGTGTGTGTGTGTATGTTGTGTGTTTGAGTGTTTGTGTGTGTGTGGTGTGTGTGTGTGTGTGTGTGTGTGTGTGGTGTGTGTGTGTGTGTGGTGGTGTGTGGTGTGTGTGTGTGTGTGTGTGCGTGCGTGTGCGTGCGTGTTGTGTGTGTGTGTGTGTACTCACCTAGTTGTGCTAGCGGGGGTTGAGCTCTGGCTCTGTGGTCCGCCTCTCAACCGTCAATCAACAGGTGTACAGGTTCTTGAGCCTATTGTGCTCTATCATATCTACACTTGAAACAGTGTATGGAATCAGCCTTCTCCACATACTACCTAATGCATTCCATTTGTCAAGCACTCTGACACTTAAAAAGTTTTTTCTAATATCTCTGTGCTCATTTGGGCACTCCGTTTCCACCTGTGTCCTAGTGCGTGTGCCCCTAGTGTTAAATAGCCTCTCTTTATCAACCCTGTCGATTCCTTGAGAATCTTGAATGTGTTGATCATGTCCCCCTAACTCTTCTGTCTTCCAACGAAGTTAGGTTCAATTCCCGTAGTCTCTCCTCGTAGCTCATACCTCTCAGCTCGGGTACTAGTCTGGTGGCAAACCTTGAACTTTTCCAGTTTAGTTTATGCTTGACTAGATATGGACTCCATGCTGGAGCCGCATACTCCAAGATTGGTCTGACATATGTGGTATATAATGTTCTGAAAGATTCCTTACACAAGTTTCTAAAGGTCTTATTTAGCCAACCTGGTATATGCTGCTGATGTTATCCTTTGATATGAGCTTCAGGGGAGAGGTCGGCGTGATATCAACCCCAGGTCTTTCTCTCAAACACCACACACACACACACATTAGTGATAAAGGACTGTTTTGTGGATACCTATGTATACTATTATCAGGAGCGACAGACAAGTGCAGCTAGTGTGTCTATGTGTACCTGCAATTGGACTGACATGTGTACGGTAATTATCTGTGTGTTAATTTTAAAAGGAACATATTAGTGAATGTTTTTTATCTAAATTGATTGACATATATACGTGTACGCGTGTTTAGTGTTACTGTAATTTATAATGTTAGCGTGTGTACGTGTGAATGACATAGTGTCCATCATTGTCACATTTTTGTTACATGTTTACTATTGTCAGGAGCGACAGACAAGTGCAGCTATGTGTACCTGCAATTGGACTGACACGTGTACGGTAATTATCTGTGTCCGTTGTTGAGGGAACATATTAGTGAATGTTTATTTATGTAATTGATTGTCATATGTACGTGTACCCGTGATTAGTGGTACTGTAATTTACATGGTAACAGGTTTAGTTTGAATTACATAGTTTCCCATCATTGTCATTTTTGTACTATTTTAGTTCACTCCCAACATCTCTGACTCCGAGGACCATTTGTGCTCATGTTGTTATTAAAGAAAAATAATCATATTTGTTTACAAAATAACTTGTACTTATTTACAAAGAAACCTTTTCAAAGAACAGGGAATTTTCATGTATGCATTAATTTTTCTAACATACAAGTCAATGACACACTACCTCACATCAGTCAGGAACACTTTTGTTACTATCTCTCCACAGCGTCTTTTACATAAAACCCTATCTTAACAAATTCATAATTAAATCATAACTGGCAACCCCCGCACCCCGACCCCCCCCACAGTCCAAGGCCACCAAGTGCTTAACCCCACACCAACCCTCCAACCCAGGAAGCATCATTCCTTTCCCTTAACCTCTCGCAAATTATGTTTTGACGAATACACGCACTACGGGGCCTGACAGCTGAGTAGACAGCGCTCTCGTCTCGTAATCCTATCGTCTGTGTTCGATCCTCCGGTGATAGCAGAAACGAAATTGGGCAGTTTGTTTCACCTGTTGCCCCTGTTACCTAGCAGTAAATAGGTACCTGGGATTTAAACAACTGTACGGGTTGCTCCTGTGTGTGTGTGTGTGTGTGTGTGGTGTGTGTGTGTGTGTGTGTGTGTGTGTGTATGTTGGTGTTTGAGTGTGTGTGTGTGTGTGTGGTGTGTGTGTGTGTGTGTGTGTGTGTGTGTGTGTGTGTGTGTGTGTGTGTGTGTGTGTGTGTGTGCGTGCGTGTGCGTGCGTGTTTGTGTGTGTGTGTGTACTCACCTAGTTGTGCTAGCGGGGGTTGAGCTCTGGCTCGTGGTCCCGCCTCTCAACCGTCAATCAACAGGTGTACAGGTTCTTGAGCCTATTGTGCTCTATCATATCTACACTTGAACGTGTATGGAATCAGCCTTCTCCACATACTACCTAATGCATTCCATTTGTCAAGCACTCTGACACTTAAAAAGTTTTTTCTAATATCTCTGTGGCTCATTTGGGCACTCTGTTTCCACCTGTGTCCCCTAGTGCGTGTGCCCCTAGTGTTAAATAGCCTCTTTATCAACCCTGTCGATTCCCTTGAGAATCTGAAGTGTTGATCATGTCCCCCCTAACTCTTCTGTCTTCCAACGAAGTTAGGTTCAATTCCCGTAGTCTCTCCTCGTAGCTCATACTCTCAGCTCGGGTACTAGTCTGGTGGCAAACCTTTGAACTTTTCCAGTTAGTTTTATGCTTGACTAGATATGGACTCCATGCTGGAGCCGCATACTCCAAGATTGGTCTGACATATGTGTATATAATGTTCTGAAAGATTCCTTACACAAGTTTCTAAAGGCCGTTCTTATTAGCCAACCTGGTATTGCTGCTGATGTTATCCTTTGATATGAGCTTCAGGGGAGAGGTCTGGCGTGATATCAACCCCCAGGTCTTTCTCTCAACACACACACACACAACACACATTAGTTGATAAAGGACTGTTTGTTGTATACCTATGTATACTATTATCAGGAGCGACAGACAAGTGCAGCTATGTGTGTCTATGTGTACCTGCAATTGGACTGACATGTGTACGGTAATTATCTGTGTGTTAATTTTAAAAGGAACATATTAGTGAATGTTTTTTTATCTAAATTGATGACATATATACGTGTACGCGTGTTTAGTGTTACTGTAATTTATAATGTTAGCGTGTGTACGTGTGAAGACATAGTGTCCCATCATTGTCACATTTTTGTTACATGTTACTATTGTCAGGAGCGACAGACAAGTGCAGCTATGTGTACTGCAATTGGACTGACACGTGTACGGTAATTATCTGTGTCCGTGTTGAGGGAACATATTAGTGAATGTTTATTATGTAAATTGATGTCATATGTACGTGTACCCGTGATTAGTGGTACTGTAATTACATGGTTAACAGGTTTATGTTGAATTACATAGTTTCCCATCATTGTCTCATTTTTTGTTACTATTTTTAGTTCACTCCCAACATCTCTGACTCCGAGGACATTGTGCTCAGTGTGTTATTAAAGAAAAAATAATCATATTTTGTTTACAAAATAACTTGTACTTATTTTACAAAGAAACCTTTTCAAAGAACAGGGAATTTTCATGTATGCATTAATTTTTCTAACATACAAGTCAATGACACACTACCTCACATCAGTCAGGAACACTTTGTACTATCTCTCCACAGCGTCTTTACATAAATACCCTATCTTAACAAATTCATAATTTAAATTCATAATGGCAACCCCCCGCACCCCCGACCCCCCCACAGGTCCAAGGCCACCAAGTGCTTAACCCACACCAACCCTCCAACCCAGGAAGCATCATCTTTCCCTTAACTCTCGCAAATTATGTTTTTGACGAATACACGCACTACGGGGCCTGACAGCTGAGTAGACAGCGCTCTCGTCTCGTAATCCTATCGTCTGTGTTCGATCTCGGTGATAGCAGAAACGAAATTGGGCAGTTTGTTTCACCCTGTTGCCCCTGTTACCTAGCAGTAAATAGGTACCTGGGATTTAAACAACTGTTACGGGTGTATTCCTGTGTGTGTGTGTGTGTGTGTGTGTGTGTGTGGTGGGTGTGTGTGTGGTGTGTGTATGTTTGTGTGTTGAGTGGTGTGTTGTGTGTGTGTGTGTGTGTGTGTGTGTGTGTGTGTGTGTGTGTGGTGTGTGTGTGTGTGTGTGTGTGGTGTGCGTGCGTGTGCGTGCGTGTTTGTGTGTGTGTGTGTGTACTCACCTAGTTGTGCTAGCGGGGTGAGCTCTGGCTCTGTGGTCCCGCTCTCAACCGTCAATCAACAGGTGTACAGGTTCTTGAGCCTATTGTGCTCTATCAATCTACACTTGAAACAGTGTATGGAATCAGCCTTCTCCACATTACTACCTAATGCATTCCATTGTCAAGCACTCTGACACTTAAAAAGTTTTTCTAATATCTCTGTGGCTCATTTGGGCACTCCTGTTTCCACCTGTGTCCCCTAGTGCGTGTGCCCCTAGTGTTAAATAGCCTCTCTTATCAACCCTGTCGATTCCCTTGAGAATCTTGAATGTGTGATCATGTCCCCCTAACTCTTCTGTCTTCCAACGAAGTTAGGTTCAATTCCCGTAGTCTCTCCTCGTAGCTCATACCTCTCAGCTCGGGTACTAGTCTGGTGGCAACCTTTGAACTTTTTCCAGTTTAGTTTTATGCTTGACTAGATATGGACTCCATGCTGGAGCCGCATACTCCAAGATTGGTCTGACATATGTGGTATATAATGTTCTGAAAGATTCCTTACACAAGTTTCTAAAGGCCGTTCTTATTTAGCCAACCTGGTATATGCTGCTGATGTTATCCTTTTGATATGAGCTTCAGGGGAGAGGTCTGGCGTGATATCAACCCCCAGGTCTTTCTCTCAACACACACACACACACACACACATTAGTTGATAAAGGACTGTTTTGTGTGATACCTATGTATACTATTATCAGGAGCGACAGACAAGTGCAGCTATGTGTGTCTATGTGTACCTGCAATTGGACTGACATGTGTACGGTAATTATCTGTGTGTTAATTTAAAGGAACATATTAGTGAATGTTTTTTTATCTAAATTGATTGAATATAACGTGTACGCGTGTTTAGTGTTACTGTAATTATAATGTTAGCGTGTGTACGTGTGAATGACATAGTGTCCCATCATTGTCACATTTTTGTTACATGTTTACTATTGTCAGGAGCGACAGACAAGTGCAGCTATGTGTACCTGCAATTGGACTGACACGTGTACGGTAATATCTGTGTCCGTTGTTGAGGGAACATATTAGTGAATGTTTATTATGTAAATTGATTGTCATATGTACGTGTACCCGTGATTAGTGGTACTGTAATTTACATGGTTAACAGGTTTATGTTGAATTACATAGTTCCCATCATGTCTCATTTTGTACTATTTTTAGTTCACTCCCAACATCTCTGACTCCCGAGGACCATTTGTGCTCATGTGTGTTATTAAAAGAAAAATAATCATATTTTGTTTACAAAATAACTTGTATTATTTTACAAGAAACCTTTTCAAAGAACAGGGAATTTCATGTATGCATTAATTTTCTAACATACAAGTCAATGACACACTACCTCACATCAGTCAGGAACACTTTTGTTACTATCTCTCCACAGCGTCTTTACATAAATACCCTATCTTAACAAATCATAATTTAAATCATAACTGGCAACCCCCGCACCCCGACCCCCCCCACAGGTCCAAGGCCACCAAGTGCTTAACCCCACACCAACCTCCAACCCAGGAAGCATCATTCCTTTCCCTTAACCTCTCGCAAATTATGTTTTGACGAATACACGCACTACGGGGCCTGACAGCTGAGTAGACAGCGCTCTCGTCTCGTAATCCTATCGTCTGTGTTCGATCCTCCGGTGATAGCAGAAACGAAATTGGCAGTTGTGTTCACCCTGTTGCCCTGTACCTAGCAGTAAATAGGTACCTGGGATTTAAACAAACTGTTACGGGTTGCTTCCGTGTGTGTGGTGTGTGTGTGGTGTGTGTGGTGTGTGGTGTGTGTGTGTGTGTGTTGTGTTGTGGTGTTTGAGTGTGTGTTTTGGTGTGTGGTGTGTGTGTGTGTGTGTGTGTGTGTGTGTGTGTGTGGTGTGTGGTGTGTGTGTGTGTGTGTGTGGTGTGCGTGCGTGTGCGTGCGTGTTTGTGTGTGGTGTGTGTACTCACCTAGTTGTGCTAGCGGGGGTTGAGCTCTGGCTCTGTGGTCCCGCCTCTCAACCGTCAATCAACAGGTGTACAGGTTCTTGAGCCTATTGTGCTCTATCATATCTACACTTGAAACTGTATGGAATCAGCCTTCTCCACATTACTACCTAATGCATTC
>NW_027190612.1:0-31430 GCF_040958095.1 Procambarus clarkii
GGGGTTGCCAGTTATGAATTTAAATTATGAATTTGTTAAGATAGGGTATTTATGTAAAAGACGCTGTGGAGAGATAGTAACAAAAGTGTTCCTGACTGATGTGAGGTAGTGTGTCATTGACTTGTATTTAGAAAAATTAATGCATACATGAAAATTCCCTGTTCTTTGAAAAGCTTTCTTTGTAAAATAAGTACAAGTTATTTTGTAAACAAAATATGATTATTTTCTTTAATAAACACACATGAGCACAAATGGTCCTCGGGAGTCAGAGATGTTGGGAGTGAACTAAAAATAGTAACAAAAAATGAGACAATGATGGGAAACTATGTAATTCAAACATAAACTGTTAACCATGTAAATTACAGTACCACTAATCACGGGTACACGTACATATGACAATCAATTTACATAAATAAACATTCACTAATATGTTCCCTCAACAACGGACACAGATAATTACCGTACACGTGTCAGTCCAATTGCAGGTACACATAGCTGCACTTGTCTGTCGCTCCTGACAATAGTAAACATGTAACAAAAAATGTGACAATGATGGGACACTATGTCATTCACACGTACACACGCTAACATTATAAATTACAGTAACACTAAACACGCGTACACGTATATATGTCAATCAATTTAGATAAAAAAACATTCACTAATATGTTCCTTTTAAAATTAACACACAGATAATTACCGTACACATGTCAGTCCAATTGCAGGTACACATAGACACACATAGCTGCACTTGTCTGTCGCTCCTGATAATAGTATACATAGGTATACACACAAAACAGTCCTTTATCAACTAATGTTTGTGTGTGTGTGTGTGTTGAGAGAAAGACCTGGGGGTTGATATCACGCCAGACCTCTCCCCTGAAGCTCATATCAAAAGGATAACATCAGCAGCATATACCAGGTTGGCTAAATAGAACGGCCTTTAGAAACTTGTGTAAGGAATCTTTCAGAACATTATATACCACATATGTCAGACCAATCTTGGAGTATGCGGCTCCAGCATGGAGTCCTATATCTAGTCAAGCATAAAACTAAACTGGAAAAAGTTCAAAGGTTTGCCACCAGACTAGTACCCGAGCTGAGAGGTATGAGATACGAGGAGAGACTACGGGAATTGAACCTAACTTCGTTGGAAGACAGAAGAGTTAGGGGGGACATGATCAACACATTCAAGATTCTCAAGGGAATCGACAGGGTTGATAAAGAGAGGCTATTTAACACTAGGGGCACACGCACTAGGGGACACAGGTGGAAACAGGAGTGCCCAAATGAGCCACAGAGATATTAGAAAAAACTTTTTAAGTGTCAGAGTGCTTGACAAATGGAATGCATTAGGTAGTAATGTGGAGAAGGCTGATTCCATACACAGTTTCAAGTGTAGATATGATAGAGCACAATAGGCTCAAGAACCTGTACACCTGTTGATTGACGGTTGAGAGGCGGGACCACAGAGCCAGAGCTCAACCCCCGCTAGCACAACTAGGTAAGTACACACACACACACACAAACACGCACGCTCACGCACACACACACACACACACACACACACACACACACACACACACACACACACACACACACACACACACACACACACACACGCACACACACACACACTCAACACACAACATACACACACACACACACAACACACACACACACACACACACACACACACACACACACACACACACACACACAGGAAGCAACCCGTAACAGTTGTTTAAATCCCAGGTACCTATTTACTGCTAGGTAACAGGGGCAACAGGGTGAAACAAACTGCCCAATTTCGTTTCTGCTATCACCGTAGGATCGAACACAGACGATAGGATTACGAGCGAGAGCGCTGTCTACTCAGCTGTCAGGCCCCGTAGTGCGTGTATTCGTCAAAAACATAATTTGCGAGAGATTAAGGGAAAGGAATGATGCTTCCTGGGTTGGAGGGTTGGTGTGGGGTTAAGCACTTGGTGGCCTTGGACCTGTGGGGGTGGGTCGGGGGTGCGGGGGGTTGCCAGTTACGAATTTAAATTATGAATTTGTTAAGATAGGGTATTTATGTAAAAGACGCTGTGGAGAGATAGTAACAAAAGTGTTCCTGACTGATGTGATGTAGTGTGTCATTGACTTGTATGTTAGAAAAATTAATGCATACATGAAAATTCCCTGTTCTTTGAAAAGCTTTCTTTGTAAAATAAGTACAAGTTATTTTGTAAACAAAATATGATTATTTTTCTTTAATAAACACACATGAGCACAAATGGTCCTCGGGAGTCAGAGATGTTGGGAGTGAACTAAAAATAGTAACAAAAAATGAAACAATGATGGGAAACTATGTAATTCAAACATAAACCTGTTAACCATGTAAATTACAGTACCTTTAATCACGGGTACACGTACATATGACAATCAATTTACATAAATAAACATTCACTAATATGTTCCCTCAACAACGGACACAGATAATTTCCGTACACGTGTCAGTCCAATTGCAGGTACACATAGCTGCACTTGTCTGTCGCTCCTGACAATAGTAAACATGTAACAAAAAATGTGACAATGATGGGACACTATGTCATTCACACGTACACACGCTAACATTATAAATTACAGTAACACTAAACACGCGTACACGTATATATGTCAATCAATTTAGATAAAAAAACATTCACTAATATGTTCCTTTTAAAATTAACACACAGATAATTACCGTACACATGTCAGTCCAATTGCAGGTACACATAGACACACATAGCTGCACTTGTCTGTCGCTCCTGATAATAGTATACATAGGTATACACACAAAACAGTCCTTTATCAACTAATGTGTGTGTGTGTGTGTGTGTGTTGAGAGAAAGACCTGGGGGTTGATATCACGCCAGACCTCTCCCCTGAAGCTCATATCAAAAGGATAACATCAACAGCATATACCAGGTTGGCTAAATAAGAACGGCCTTTAGAAACTTGTGTAAGGAATCTTTCAGAACATTATATACCACATATGTCAGACCAATCTTGGAGTATGCGGCTCCAGCATGGAGTCTATATCTAGTCAAGCATAAAACTAAACTGGAAAAAGTTCAAAGGTTTGCCACCAGACTAGTACTCGAGCTGAGAGGTATGAGCTACGAGGAGAGACTACGGGAATTGAACCTAACTTCGTTGGAAGACACAAGAGTTAGGGGGGACATGATCAACACATTCAAGATTCTCAAGGGAATCGACAGGGTTGATAAAGAGAGGCTATTTAACACTAGGGGCACACGCACTAGGGGACACAGGTGGAAACAGGAGTGCCCAAATGAGCCACAGAGATATTAGAAAAAACTTTTTAAGTGTCAGAGTGCTTGACAAATGGAATGCATTAGGTAGTAATGTGGAGAAGGCTGATTCCATACACAGTTTCAAGTGTAGATATGATAGAGCACAATAGGCTCAAGAATCCTGTACACCTGTTGATTGACGGTTGAGAGGCGGGACCACAGAGCCAGAGCTCAACCCCCGCTAGCACAACTAGGTGAGTACACACACACACACACAAACACGCACGCTCACGCACGCACACACACACACACACACACACACACACACACACACACACACACACACACACACACACACACACACACACACACACACACACACACACACACACACACACACACACACTCAAACACACAAACATACACACACACACACACACACACACACACACACACACACACACAGGAAGCAACCCGTAACAGTTGTTTAAATCCCAGGTACCTATTTACTGCTAGGTAACAGGGGCAACAGGGTGAAACAAACTGCCCAATTTCGTTTCTGCTATCACCGGAGGATCGAACACAGACGATAGGATTACGAGCGAGAGCGCTGTCTACTCAGCTGTCAGGCCCCGTAGTGCGTGTATTCGTCAAAAACATAATTTGCGAGAGATTAAGGGAAAGGAATGATGCTTCCTGGGTTGGAGGGTTGGTGTGGGGTTAAGCACTTGGTGGCCTTGGACCTGTGGGGTGGGTCGGGAGTGCGGGGGGTTGCCAGTTACGAATTTAAATTATGAATTTGTTAAGATAGGGTATTTATGTAAAAGACGCTGTGGAGAGATAGTAACAAAAGTGTTCCTGACTGATGTGATGTAGTGTGTCATTGACTTGTATGTTAGAAAAATTAATGCATACATGAAAATTCCCTGTTCTTTGAAAAGCTTTCTTTGTAAAATAAGTACAAGTTATTTTGTAAACAAAATATGATTATTTTTCTTTAATAAACACACATGAGCACAAATGGTCCTCGGGAGTCAGAGATGTTGGGAGTGAACTAAAAATAGTAACAAAAAATGAAACAATGATGGGAAACTATGTAATTCAAACATAAACCTGTTAACCATGTAAATTACAGTACCTTTAATCACGGGTACACGTACATATGACAATCAATTTACATAAATAAACATTCACTAATATGTTCCCTCAACAACGGACACAGATAATTTCCGTACACGTGTCAGTCCAATTGCAGGTACACATAGCTGCACTTGTCTGTCGCTCCTGACAATAGTAAACATGTAACAAAAAATGTGACAATGATGGGACACTATGTCATTCACACGTACACACGCTAACATTATAAATTACAGTAACACTAAACACGCGTACACGTATATATGTCAATCAATTTAGATAAAAAAACATTCACTAATATGTTCCTTTTAAAATTAACACACAGATAATTACCGTACACATGTCAGTCCAATTGCAGGTACACATAGACACACATAGCTGCACTTGTCTGTCGCTCCTGATAATAGTATACATAGGTATACACACAAAACAGTCCTTTATCAACTAATGTGTGTGTGTGTGTGTGTGTTGAGAGAAAGACCTGGGGGTTGATATCACGCCAGACCTCTCCCCTGAAGCTCATATCAAAAGGATAACATCAGCAGCATATACCAGGTTGGCTAAATAAGAACGGCCTTTAGAAACTTGTGTAAGGAATCTTTCAGAACATTATATACCACATATGTCAGACCAATCTTGGAGTATGCGGCTCCAGCATGGAGTCTATATCTAGTCAAGCATAAAACTAAACTGGAAAAAGTTCAAAGGTTTGCCACCAGACTAGTACTCGAGCTGAGAGGTATGAGCTACGAGGAGAGACTACGGGAATTGAACCTAACTTCGTTGGAAGACAGAAGAGTTAGGGGGGACATGATCAACACATTCAAGATTCTCAAGGGAATCGACAGGGTTGATAAAGAGAGGCTATTTAACACTAGGGGCACACGCACTAGGGGACACAGGTGGAAACAGGAGTGCCCAAATGAGCCACAGAGATATTAGAAAAAACTTTTTAAGTGTCAGAGTGCTTGACAAATGGAATGCATTAGGTAGTAATGTGGAGAAGGCTGATTCCATACACAGTTTCAAGTGTAGATATGATAGAGCACAATAGGCTCAAGAACCTGTACACCTGTTGATTGACGGTTGAGAGGCGGGACCACAGAGCCAGAGCTCAACCCCAGCTAGCACAACTAGGTGAGTACACACACACACACACAAACACGCACGCTCACGCACGCACACACACACACACACACACACACACACACACAGATGAATGCAGATGACGCAAAATTAATGAGAAGAGTTGTGACAGACGAGGATTGTAGGATCCTCCAAGAGGACTTAAACAGGCTACAGAGATGGTCAGAGAAATGGCTACTGGAGTTTAACACCAGTAAATGTAAAGTTATGGAAATGGGATCAGGTGACAGGAGACCAAAGGGACAGTACACAATGAAGGGGAACAGCCTACCTGTAACGATTCGAGAAAGAGACCTGGGAGTGGATGTGACACCTAATCTAACTCCTGAGGCACATATAAATAGGATAACGACAGCAGCGTACTCTACACTGGCGAAAATTAGAACTTCATTCAGAAACCTAAATGAGGAAGCTTTTAGGGCGCTTTACACTGCCTACGTGAGACCCGTCTTAGAGTATGCCGCGCCATCATGGAGCCCCCACCTGAAGAAACACATAAAGAAACTGGAGAAGGTTCAGAGGTTTGCGACGAGGCTTGTCCCAGAGCTACGAGGGATGGGATATGAAGAGCGGCTGAAGGAACTAAACCTTACGACACTAGAGAAAAGAAGGGTGAGAGGAGATATGATAGGGACATATAAAATACTCAGGGGAATTGACAAAGTGGAAATAGATCAAATGTTCACACGTAATAATAACAGAACGAGGGGACATGGGTGGAAACTGGAAACTCAGATGAGTCACAGAGATGTTAGGAAGTTTTCTTTTAGCGTGAGAGTAGTAGAAAAATGGAATGCACTTGGGGAACAGGTTGTGGAAGCAAATACTATTCATACTTTTAAAACTAGGTATGATAGGGAAATGGGACAGGAGTCATTGCTGTAAACAACCGATAGCTAGAAAGGCGGGATCCAAGAGTCAATGCTCGATCCTGCAAGCACATATAGGTGAGTACATATAGGTGAGTACACACACACACACACACACACACACACACACACACACACACACACACACACACACACACTCAAACACACAAACATACACACACACACACACACACACACACACACACAGGAAGCAACCCGTAACAGTTGTTTAAATCCCAGGTACCTATTTACTGCTAGGTAACAGGGGCAACAGGGTGAAACAAACTGCCCAATTTCGTTTCTGCTATCACCGGAGGATCGAACACAGACGATAGGATTACGAGACGAGAGCGCTGTCTACTCAGCTGTCAGGCCCCGTAGTGCGTGTATTCGTCAAAAACATAATTTGCGAGAGATTAAGGGAAAGGAATGATGCTTCCTGGGTTGGAGGGTTGGTGTGGGGTTAAGCACTTGGTGGCCTTGGACCTGTGGGGTGGGTCGGGGGTGCGGGGGGTTGCCAGTTACGAATTTAAATTATGAATTTGTTAAGATAGGGTATTTATGTAAAAGACGCTGTGGAGAGATAGTAACAAAAGTGTTCCTGACTGATGTGAGGTAGTGTGTCATTGACTTGTATGTTAGAAAAATTAATGCATACATGAAAATTCCCTGTTCTTTGAAAAGCTTTCTTTGTAAAATAAGTACAAGTTATTTTGTAAACAAAATATGATTATTTTTCTTTAATAAACACACATGAGCACAAATGGTCCTCGGGAGTCAGAGATGTTGGGAGTGAACTAAAAATAGTAACAAAAAATGAGACAATGATGGGAAACTATGTAATTCAAACATAAACCTGTTAACCATGTAAATTACAGTACCAATTAATCACGGGTACACGTACATGTGACAATCAATTTACATAAATAAACATTCACTAATATGTTCCCTCAACAACGGACACAGATAATTTACCGTACACGTGTCAGTCCAATTGCAGGTACACATAGCTGCACTTGTCTGTCGCTCCTGACAATAGTAAACATGTAACAAAAAATGTGACAATGATGGGACACTATGTCATTCACACGTACACACGCTAACATTATAAATTACAGTAACACTAAACACGCGTACACGTATATATGTCAATCAATTTAGATAAAAAAACATTCACTAATATGTTCCTTTTAAAATTAACACACAGATAATTACCGTACACATGTCAGTCCAATTGCAGGTACACATAGACACACATAGCTGCACTTGTCTGTCGCTCCTGATAATAGTATACATAGGTATACACACAAAACAGTCCTTTATCAACTAATGTGTGTGTGTGTGTGTGTGTTGAGAGAAAGACCTGGGGGTTGATATCACGCCAGACCTCTCCCCTGAAGCTCATATCAAAAGGATAACATCAGCAGCATATACCAGGTTGGCTAAATAAGAACGGCCTTTAGAAACTTGTGTAAGGAATCTTTCAGAACATTATATACCACATATGTCAGACCAATCTTGGAGTATGCGGCTCCAGCATGGAGTCCATATCTAGTCAAGCATAAAACTAAACTGGAAAAAGTTCAAAGGTTTGCCACCAGACTAGTACTCGAGCTGAGAGGTATGAGCTACGAGGAGAGACTACGGGAATTGAACCTAACTTCGTTGGAAGACAGAAGAGTTAGGGGGGACATGATCAACACATTCAAGATTCTCAAGGGAATCGACAGGGTTGATAAAGAGAGGCTATTTAACACTAGGGGCACACGCACTAGGGGACACAGGTGGAAACAGGAGTGCCCAAATGAGCCACAGAGATATTAGAAAAAACTTTTTAAGTGTCAGAGTGCTTGACAAATGGAATGCATTAGGTAGTAATGTGGAGAAGGCTGATTCCATACACAGTTTCAAGTGTAGATATGATAGAGCACAATAGGCTCAAGAACCTGTACACCTGTTGATTGACGGTTGAGAGGCGGGACCACAGAGCCAGAGCTCAACCCCCGCTAGCACAACTAGGTGAGTACACACACACACACACACAAACACGCACGCTCACGCACGCACACACACACACACACACACACACACACACACACACACACACACACACACACACACACACACACACACACACACACACACACACACACACACACACACACACACACACACACACACACACACACACACACACACACACACACACACACACACACACACACACACACACACACACAGGAAGCAACCCGTAACAGTTGTTTAAATCCCAGGTACCTATTTACTGCTAGGTAACAGGGGCAACAGGGTGAAACAAACTGCCCAATTTCGTTTCTGCTATCACCGGAGGATCGAACACAGACGATAGGATTACGAGACGAGAGCGCTGTCTACTCAGCTGTCAGGCCCCGTAGTGCGTGTATTCGTCAAAAACATAATTTGCGAGAGATTAAGGGAAAGGAATGATGCTTCCTGGGTTGGAGGGTTGGTGTGGGGTTAAGCACTTGGTGGCCTTGGACCTGTGGGGGGGGGTCGGGGGTGCGGGGGGTTGCCAGTTACGAATTTAAATTATGAATTTGTTAAGATAGGGTATTTATGTAAAAGACGCTGTGGAGAGATAGTAACAAAAGTGTTCCTGACTGATGTGAGGTAGTGTGTCATTGACTTGTATGTTAGAAAAATTAATGCATACATGAAAATTCCCTGTTCTTTGAAAAGCTTTCTTTGTAAAATAAGTACAAGTTATTTTGTAAACAAAATATGATTATTTTTCTTTAATAAACACACATGAGCACAAATGGTCCTCGGGAGTCAGAGATGTTGGGAGTGAACTAAAAATAGTAACAAAAAATGAGACAATGATGGGAAACTATGTAATTCAAACATAAACCTGTTAACCATGTAAATTACAGTACCACTAATCACGGGTACACGTACATATGACAATCAATTTACATAAATAAACATTCACTAATATGTTCCCTCAACAACGGACACAGATAATTTACCGTACACGTGTCAGTCCAATTGCAGGTACACATAGCTGCACTTGTCTGTCGCTCCTGACAATAGTAAACATGTAACAAAAAATGTGACAATGATGGGACACTATGTCATTCACACGTACACACGCTAACATTATAAATTACAGTAACACTAAACACGCGTACACGTATATATGTCAATCAATTTAGATAAAAAAACATTCACTAATATGTTCCTTTTAAAATTAACACACAGATAATTACCGTACACATGTCAGTCCAATTGCAGGTACACATAGACACACATAGCTGCACTTGTCTGTCGCTCCTGATAATAGTATACATAGGTATACACACAAAACAGTCCTTTATCAACTAATGTGTGTGTGTGTGTGTGTGTTGAGAGAAAGACCTGGGGGTTGATATCACGCCAGACCTCTCCCCTGAAGCTCATATCAAAAGGATAACATCAGCAGCATATACCAGGTTGGCTAAATAAGAACGGCCTTTAGAAACTTGTGTAAGGAATCTTTCAGAACATTATATACCACATATGTCAGACCAATCTTGGAGTATGCGGCTCCAGCATGGAGTCCATATCTAGTCAAGCATAAAACTAAACTGGAAAAAGTTCAAAGGTTTGCCACCAGACTAGTACTCGAGCTGAGAGGTATGAGCTACGAGGAGAGACTACGGGAATTGAACCTAACTTCGTTGGAAGACAGAAGAGTTAGGGGGGACATGATCAACACATTCAAGATTCTCAAGGGAATCGACAGGGTTGATAAAGAGAGGCTATTTAACACTAGGGGCACACGCACTAGGGGACACAGGTGGAAACAGGAGTGCCCAAATGAGCCACAGAGATATTAGAAAAAACTTTTTAAGTGTCAGAGTGCTTGACAAATGGAATGCATTAGGTAGTAATGTGGAGAAGGCTGATTCCATACACAGTTTCAAGTGTAGATATGATAGAGCACAATAGGCTCAAGAACCTGTACACCTGTTGATTGACGGTTGAGAGGCGGGACCACAGAGCCAGAGCTCAACCCCCGCTAGCACAACTAGGTGAGTACACACACACACACACAAACACGCACGCTCACGCACGCACACACACACACACACACACACACACACACACACACACACACACACACACACACACACACACACACACACACACACACACACACACTCAAACACACAAACATACACACACACACACACACACACACACACACACACACACACACACACACACACACACACACACACACACAGGAAGCAACCCGTAACAGTTGTTTAAATCCCAGGTACCTATTTACTGCTAGGTAACAGGGGCAACAGGGTGAAACAAACTGCCCAATTTCGTTTCTGCTATCACCGGAGGATCGAACACAGACGATAGGATTACGAGACGAGAGCGCTGTCTACTCAGCTGTCAGGCCCCGTAGTGCGTGTATTCGTCAAAAACATAATTTGCGAGAGATTAAGGGAAAGGAATGATGCTTCCTGGGTTGGAGGGTTGGTGTGGGGTTAAGCACTTGGTGGCCTTGGACCTGTGGGGGGGGGTCGGGGGTGCGGGGGGTTGCCAGTTACGAATTTAAATTATGAATTTGTTAAGATAGGGTATTTATGTAAAAGACGCTGTGGAGAGATAGTAACAAAAGTGTTCCTGACTGATGTGAGGTAGTGTGTCATTGACTTGTATGTTAGAAAAATTAATGCATACATGAAAATTCCCTGTTCTTTGAAAAGCTTTCTTTGTAAAATAAGTACAAGTTATTTTGTAAACAAAATATGATTATTTTTCTTTAATAAACACACATGAGCACAAATGGTCCTCGGGAGTCAGAGATGTTGGGAGTGAACTAAAAATAGTAACAAAAAATGAGACAATGATGGGAAACTATGTAATTCAAACATAAACCTGTTAACCATGTAAATTACAGTACCACTAATCACGGGTACACGTACATATGACAATCAATTTACATAAATAAACATTCACTAATATGTTCCCTCAACAACGGACACAGATAATTACCGTACACGTGTCAGTCCAATTGCAGGTACACATAGCTGCACTTGTCTGTCGCTCCTGACAATAGTAAACATGTAACAAAAAATGTGACAATGATGGGACACTATGTCATTCACACGTACACACGCTAACATTATAAATTACAGTAACACTAAACACGCGTACACGTATATATGTCAATCAATTTAGATAAAAAAACATTCACTAATATGTTCCTTTTAAAATTAACACACAGATAATTACCGTACACATGTCAGTCCAATTGCAGGTACACATAGACACACATAGCTGCACTTGTCTGTCGCTCCTGATAATAGTATACATAGGTATACACACAAAACAGTCCTTTATCAACTAATGTGTGTGTGTGTGTGTGTGTTGAGAGAAAGACCTGGGGGTTGATATCACGCCAGACCTCTCCCCTGAAGCTCATATCAAAAGGATAACATCAGCAGCATATACCAGGTTGGCTAAATAAGAACGGCCTTTAGAAACTTGTGTAAGGAATCTTTCAGAACATTATATACCACATATGTCAGACCAATCTTGGAGTATGCGGCTCCAGCATGGAGTCCATATCTAGTCAAGCATAAAACTAAACTGGAAAAAGTTCAAAGGTTTGCCACCAGACTAGTACTCCGAGCTGAGAGGTATGAGCTACGAGGAGAGACTACGGGAATTGAACCTAACTTCGTTGGAAGACAGAAGAGTTAGGGGGGACATGATCAACACATTCAAGATTCTCAAGGGAATCGACAGGGTTGATAAAGAGAGGCTATTTAACACTAGGGGCACACGCACTAGGGGACACAGGTGGAAACAGGAGTGCCCAAATGAGCCACAGAGATATTAGAAAAAACTTTTTAAGTGTCAGAGTGCTTGACAAATGGAATGCATTAGGTAGTAATGTGGAGAAGGCTGATTCCATACACAGTTTCAAGTGTAGATATGATAGAGCACAATAGGCTCAAGAACCTGTACACCTGTTGATTGACGGTTGAGAGGCGGGACCACAGAGCCAGAGCTCAACCCCCGCTAGCACAACTAGGTGAGTACACACACACACACACAAACACGCACGCTCACGCACGCACACACACACACACACACACACACACACACACACACACACACACACACACACACACACACACACACACACACACACACACACACACACAACACACAACATCACACACACACACACACACACACACACACACACACACACACACACACACACACACACACACACACACACACACAGGAAGCAACCCGTAACAGTTGTTTAAATCCCAGGTACCTATTTACTGCTAGGTAACAGGGGCAACAGGGTGAAACAAACTGCCCAATTTCGTTTCTGCTATCACCGGAGGATCGAACACAGACGATAGGATTACGAGACGAGAGCGCTGTCTACTCAGCTGTCAGGCCCCGTAGTGCGTGTATTCGTCAAAAACATAATTTGCGAGAGATTAAGGGAAAGGAATGATGCTTCCTGGGTTGGAGGGTTGGTGTGGGGTTAAGCACTTGGTGGCCTTGGACCTGTGGGGGGGGGTCGGGGGTGCGGGGGGTTGCCAGTTACGAATTTAAATTATGAATTTGTTAAGATAGGGTATTTATGTAAAAGACGCTGTGGAGAGATAGTAACAAAAGTGTTCCTGACTGATGTGAGGTAGTGTGTCATTGACTTGTATGTTAGAAAAATTAATGCATACATGAAAATTCCCTGTTCTTTGAAAAGCTTTCTTTGTAAAATAAGTACAAGTTATTTTGTAAACAAAATATGATTATTTTTCTTTAATAAACACACATGAGCACAAATGGTCCTCGGGAGTCAGAGATGTTGGGAGTGAACTAAAAATAGTAACAAAAAATGAGACAATGATGGGAAACTATGTAATTCAAACATAAACCTGTTAACCATGTAAATTACAGTACCACTAATCACGGGTACACGTACATATGACAATCAATTTACATAAATAAACATTCACTAATATGTTCCCTCAACAACGGACACAGATAATTACCGTACACGTGTCAGTCCAATTGCAGGTACACATAGCTGCACTTGTCTGTCGCTCCTGACAATAGTAAACATGTAACAAAAAATGTGACAATGATGGGACACTATGTCATTCACACGTACACACGCTAACATTATAAATTACAGTAACACTAAACACGCGTACACGTATATATGTCAATCAATTTAGATAAAAAAACATTCACTAATATGTTCCTTTTAAAATTAACACACAGATAATTACCGTACACATGTCAGTCCAATTGCAGGTACACATAGACACACATAGCTGCACTTGTCTGTCGCTCCTGATAATAGTATACATAGGTATACACACAAAACAGTCCTTTATCAACTAATGTGTGTGTGTGTGTGTGTGTTGAGAGAAAGACCTGGGGGTTGATATCACGCCAGACCTCTCCCCTGAAGCTCATATCAAAAGGATAACATCAGCAGCATATACCAGGTTGGCTAAATAAGAACGGCCTTTAGAAACTTGTGTAAGGAATCTTTCAGAACATTATATACCACATATGTCAGACCAATCTTGGAGTATGCGGCTCCAGCATGGAGTCCATATCTAGTCAAGCATAAAACTAAACTGGAAAAAGTTCAAAGGTTTGCCACCAGACTAGTACCCGAGCTGAGAGGTATGAGCTACGAGGAGAGACTACGGGAATTGAACCTAACTTCGTTGGAAGACAGAAGAGTTAGGGGGGACATGATCAACACATTCAAGATTCTCAAGGGAATCGACAGGGTTGATAAAGAGAGGCTATTTAACACTAGGGGCACACGCACTAGGGGACACAGGTGGAAACAGGAGTGCCCAAATGAGCCACAGAGATATTAGAAAAAACTTTTTAAGTGTCAGAGTGCTTGACAAATGGAATGCATTAGGTAAGTAATGTGGAGAAGGCTGATTCCATACACAGTTTCAAGTGTAGATATGATAGAGCACAATAGGCTCAAGAACCTGTACACCTGTTGATTGACGGTTGAGAGGCGGGACCACAGAGCCAGAGCTCAACCCCCGCTAGCACAACTAGGTGAGTACACACACACACACACAAACACGCACGCTCACGCACGCACACACACACACACACACACACACACACACACACACACACACACACACACACACACACACACACACACACACACACACACACACACACACACACACACACACACACACACACTCAAACACACAAACATACACACACACACACACACACACACACACACACACACACACACACACACACACACACACACACACACACACACACACACACACACACACACACACACACACACAGGAAGCAACCCGTAACAGTTGTTTAAATCCCAGGTACCTATTTACTGCTAGGTAACAGGGGCAACAGGGTGAAACAAACTGCCCAATTTCGTTTCTGCTATCACCGGAGGATCGAACACAGACGATAGGATTACGAGACGAGAGCGCTGTCTACTCAGCTGTCAGGCCCCGTAGTGCGTGTATTCGTCAAAAACATAATTTGCGAGAGATTAAGGGAAAGGAATGATGCTTCCTGGGTTGGAGGGTTGGTGTGGGGTTAAGCACTTGGTGGCCTTGGACCTGTGGGGGGGGGTCGGGGGTGCGGGGGGTTGCCAGTTACGAATTTAAATTATGAATTTGTTAAGATAGGGTATTTATGTAAAAGACGCTGTGGAGAGATAGTAACAAAAGTGTTCCTGACTGATGTGAGGTAGTGTGTCATTGACTTGTATGTTAGAAAAATTAATGCATACATGAAAATTCCCTGTTCTTTGAAAAGCTTTCTTTGTAAAATAAGTACAAGTTATTTTGTAAACAAAATATGATTATTTTTCTTTAATAAACACACATGAGCACAAATGGTCCTCGGGAGTCAGAGATGTTGGGAGTGAACTAAAAATAGTAACAAAAAATGAGACAATGATGGGAAACTATGTAATTCAAACATAAACCTGTTAACCATGTAAATTACAGTACCACTAATCACGGGTACACGTACATATGACAATCAATTTACATAAATAAACATTCACTAATATGTTCCCTCAACAACGGACACAGATAATTACCGTACACGTGTCAGTCCAATTGCAGGTACACATAGCTGCACTTGTCTGTCGCTCCTGACAATAGTAAACATGTAACAAAAAATGTGACAATGATGGGACACTATGTCATTCACACGTACACACGCTAACATTATAAATTACAGTAACACTAAACACGCGTACACGTATATATGTCAATCAATTTAGATAAAAAAACATTCACTAATATGTTCCTTTTAAAATTAACACACAGATAATTACCGTACACATGTCAGTCCAATTGCAGGTACACATAGACACACATAGCTGCACTTGTCTGTCGCTCCTGATAATAGTATACATAGGTATACACACAAAACAGTCCTTTATCAACTAATGTGTGTGTGTGTGTGTGTGTTGAGAGAAAGACCTGGGGGTTGATATCACGCCAGACCTCTCCCCTGAAGCTCATATCAAAAGGATAACATCAGCAGCATATACCAGGTTGGCTAAATAAGAACGGCCTTTAGAAACTTGTGTAAGGAATCTTTCAGAACATTATATACCACATATGTCAGACCAATCTTGGAGTATGCGGCTCCAGCATGGAGTCCATATCTAGTCAAGCATAAAACTAAACTGGAAAAAGTTCAAAGGTTTGCCACCAGACTAGTACCCGAGCTGAGAGGTATGAGCTACGAGGAGAGACTACGGGAATTGAACCTAACTTCGTTGGAAGACAGAAGAGTTAGGGGGGACATGATCAACACATTCAAGATTCTCAAGGGAATCGACAGGGTTGATAAAGAGAGGCTATTTAACACTAGGGGCACACGCACTAGGGGACACAGGTGGAAACAGGAGTGCCCAAATGAGCCACAGAGATATTAGAAAAAACTTTTTAAGTGTCAGAGTGCTTGACAAATGGAATGCATTAGGTAGTAATGTGGAGAAGGCTGATTCCATACACAGTTTCAAGTGTAGATATGATAGAGCACAATAGGCTCAAGAACCTGTACACCTGTTGATTGACGGTTGAGAGGCGGGACCACAGAGCCAGAGCTCAACCCCCGCTAGCACAACTAGGTGAGTACACACACACACACACAAACACGCACGCTCACGCACGCACACACACACACACACACACACACACACACACACACACACACACACACACACACACACACACACACACACACACACACACACACACACACACACACTCACACACACACACATACACACACACACACACACACACACACACACACACACACACAGGAAGCAACCCGTAACAGTTGTTTAAATCCCAGGTACCTATTTACTGCTAGGTAACAGGGGCAACAGGGTGAAACAAACTGCCCAATTTCGTTTCTGCTATCACCGGAGGATCGAACACAGACGATAGGATTACGAGACGAGAGCGCTGTCTACTCAGCTGTCAGGCCCCGTAGTGCGTGTATTCCGTCAAAAACATAATTTGCGAGAGGATTAAGGGAAAGGAATGATGCTTCCTGGGTTGGAGGGTTGGTGTGGGGTTAAGCACTTGGTGGCCTTGGACCTGTGGGGTGGGTCGGGGGTGCGGGGGGTTGCCAGTTACTGAATTTAAATTATGAATTTGTTAAGATAGGGTATTTATGTAAAAGACGCTGTGGAGAGATAGTAACAAAAGTGTTCCTGACTGATGTGAGGTAGTGTGTCATTGACTTGTATGTTAGAAAAATTAATGCATACATGAAAATTCCCTGTTCTTTGAAAAGCTTTCTTTGTAAAATAAGTACAAGTTATTTTGTAAACAAAATATGATTATTTTTCTTTAATAAACACACATGAGCACAAATGGTCCTCGGGAGTCAGAGATGTTGGGAGTGAACTAAAAATAGTAACAAAAAATGAGACAATGATGGGAAACTATGTAATTCAAACATAAACCTGTTAACCATGTAAATTACAGTACACTAATCACGGGTACACGTACATATGACAATCAATTTACATAAATAAACATTCACTAATATGTTCCCTCAACAACGGACACAGATAATTACCGTACACGTGTCAGTCCAATTGCAGGTACACATAGCTGCACTTGTCTGTCGCTCCTGACAATAGTAAACATGTAACAAAAATGTGACAATGATGGGACACTATGTCATTCACACGTACACACGCTAACATTATAAATTACAGTAACACTAAACACGCGTACACGTATATATGTCAATCAATTTAGATAAAAAAACATTCACTAATATGTTCCTTTTAAAATTAACACACAGATAATTACCGTACACATGTCAGTCCAATTGCAGGTACACATAGACACACATAGCTGCACTTGTCTGTCGCTCCTGATAATAGTATACATAGGTATACACACAAAACAGTCCTTTATCAACTAATGTGTGTGTGTGTGTGTGTGTTGAGAGAAAGACCTGGGGGTTGATATCACGCCAGACCTCTCCCCTGAAGCTCATATCAAAAGGATAACATCAGCAGCATATACCAGGTTGGCTAAATAAGAACGGCCTTTAGAAACTTGTGTAAGGAATCTTTCAGAACATTATATACCACATATGTCAGACCAATCTTGGAGTATGCGGCTCCAGCATGGAGTCCATATCTAGTCAAGCATAAAACTAAACTGGAAAAAGTTCAAAGGTTTGCCACCAGACTAGTACCCGAGCTGAGAGGTATGAGCTACGAGGAGAGACTACGGGAATTGAACCTAACTTCGTTGGAAGACAGAAGAGTTAGGGGGGACATGATCAACACATTCAAGATTCTCAAGGGAATCGACAGGGTTGATAAAGAGAGGCTATTTAACACTAGGGGCACACGCACTAGGGGACACAGGTGGAAACAGGAGTGCCCAAATGAGCCACAGAGATATTAGAAAAAACTTTTTAAGTGTCAGAGTGCTTGACAAATGGAATGCATTAGGTAGTAATGTGGAGAAGGCTGATTCCATACACAGTTTCAAGTGTAGATATGATAGAGCACAATAGGCTCAAGAACCTGTACACCTGTTGATTGACGGTTGAGAGGCGGGACCACAGAGCCAGAGCTCAACCCCCGCTAGCACAACTAGGTGAGTACACACACACACACACAAACACGCACGCTCACGCACGCACACACACACACACACACACACACACACACACACACACACACACACACACACACACACACACACACACACACACACACACAGGAAGCAACCCGTAACAGTTGTTTAAATCCCAGGTACCTATTTACTGCTAGGTAACAGGGGCAACAGGGTGAAACAAACTGCCCAATTTCGTTTCTGCTATCACCGTAGGATCGAACACAGACGATAGGATTACGAGACGAGAGCGCTGTCTACTCAGCTGTCAGGCCCCGTAGTGCGTGTATTCGTCAAAAACATAATTTGCGAGAGATTAAGGGAAAGGAATGATGCTTCCTGGGTTGGAGGGTTGGTGTGGGGTTAAGCACTTGGTGGCCTTGGACCTGTGGGGGGGGGTCGGGGGTGCGGGGGGTTGCCAGTTACGAATTTAAATTATGAATTTGTTAAGATAGGGTATTTATGTAAAAGACGCTGTGGAGAGATAGTAACAAAAGTGTTCCTGACTGATGTGAGGTAGTGTGTCATTGACTTGTATGTTAGAAAAATTAATGCATACATGAAAATTCCCTGTTCTTTGAAAAGCTTTCTTTGTAAAATAAGTACAAGTTATTTTGTAAACAAAATATGATTATTTTTCTTTAATAAACACACATGAGCACAAATGGTCCTCGGGAGTCAGAGATGTTGGGAGTGAACTAAAAATAGTAACAAAAAATGAGACAATGATGGGAAACTATGTAATTCAAACATAAACCTGTTAACCATGTAAATTACAGTACCACTAATCACGGGTACACGTACATATGACAATCAATTTACATAAATAAACATTCACTAATATGTTCCCTCAACAACGGACACAGATAATTACCGTACACGTGTCAGTCCAATTGCAGGTACACATAGCTGCACTTGTCTGTCGCTCCTGACAATAGTAAACATGTAACAAAAAATGTGACAATGATGGGACACTATGTCATTCACACGTACACACGCTAACATTATAAATTACAGTAACACTAAACATGCGTACACGTATATATGTCAATCAATTTAGATAAAAAAACATTCACTAGTATGTTCCTTTTAAAATTAACACACAGATAATTACCGTACACATGTCAGTCCAATTGCAGGTACACATAGACACACATAGCTGCACTTGTCTGTCGCTCCTGATAATAGTATACATAGGTATACACACAAAACAGTCCTTTATCAACTAATGTGTGTGTGTGTGTGTGTGTTGAGAGAAAGACCTGGGGGTTGATATCACGCCAGACCTCTCCCCTGAAGCTCATATCAAAAGGATAACATCAGCAGCATATACCAGGTTGGCTAAATAAGAACGGCCTTTAGAAACTTGTGTAAGGAATCTTTCAGAACATTATATACCACATATGTCAGACCAATCTTGGAGTATGCGGCTCCAGCATGGAGTCCATATCTAGTCAAGCATAAAACTAAACTGGAAAAAGTTCAAAGGTTTGCCACCAGACTAGTACCCGAGCTGAGAGGTATGAGCTACGAGGAGAGACTACGGGAATTGAACCTAACTTCGTTGGAAGACAGAAGAGTTAGGGGGGACATGATCAACACATTCAAGATTCTCAAGGGAATCGACAGGAGTTGATAAAGAGAGGCTATTTAACACTAGGGGCACACGCACTAGGGGACACAGGTGGAAACAGGAGTGCCCAAATGAGCCACAGAGATATTAGAAAAAACTTTTTAAGTGTCAGAGTGCTTGACAAATGGAATGCATTAGGTAGTAATGTGGAGAAGGCTGATTCCATACACAGTTTCAAGTGTAGATATGATAGAGCACAATAGGCTCAAGAACCTGTACACCTGTTGATTGACGGTTGAGAGGCGGGACCACAGAGCCAGAGCTCAACCCCCGCTAGCACAACTAGGTGAGTACACACACACACACACACAAACACGCACGCTCACGCACGCACACACACACACACACACACACACACACACACACACACACACACACACACACACACACACACACACACACACACACACACACACACACACACACACACACACACACACAGGAAGCAACCCGTAACAGTTGTTTAAATCCCAGGTACCTATTTACTGCTAGGTAACAGGGGCAACAGGGTGAAACAAACTGCCCAATTTCGTTTCTGCTATCACCGGAGGATCGAACACAGACGATAGGATTACGAGACGAGAGCGCTGTCTACTCAGCTGTCAGGCCCCGTAGTGCGTGTATTCGTCAAAAACATAATTTGCGAGAGGTTAAGGGAAAGGAATGATGCTTCCTGGGTTGGAGGGTTGGTGTGGGGTTAAGCACTTGGTGGCCTTGGACCTGTGGGGGGGGGGTCGGGGGTGCGGGGGTTGCCAGTTATGAATTTAAATTATGAATTTGTTAAGATAGGGTATTTATGTAAAAGACGCTGTGGAGAGATAGTAACAAAAGTGTTCCTGACTGATGTGAGGTAGTGTGTCATTGACTTGTATGTTAGAAAAATTAATGCATACATGAAAATTCCCTGTTCTTTGAAAAGCTTTCTTTGTAAAATAAGTACAAGTTATTTTGTAAACAAAATATGATTATTTTTCTTTAATAAACACACATGAGCACAAATGGTCCTCGGGAGTCAGAGATGTTGGGAGTGAACTAAAAATAGTAACAAAAAATGAGACAATGATGGGAAACTATGTAATTCAAACATAAACCTGTTAACCATGTAAATTACAGTACCACTAATCACGGGTACACGTACATATGACAATCAATTTACATAAATAAACATTCACTAATATGTTCCCTCAACACCGGACACAGATAATTACCGTACACGTGTCAGTCCAATTGCAGGTACACATAGCTGCACTTGTCTGTCGCTCCTGACAATAGTAAACATGTAACAAAAAATGTGACAATGATGGGACACTATGTCATTCACACGTACACACGCTAACATTATAAATTACAGTAACACTAAACACGCGTACACGTATATATGTCAATCAATTTAGATAAAAAAACATTCACTAATATGTTCCTTTTAAAATTAACACACAGATAATTACCGTACACATGTCAGTCCAATTGCAGGTACACATAGACACACATAGCTGCACTTGTCTGTCGCTCCTGATAATAGTATACATAGGTATACACACAAAACAGTCCTTTATCAACTAATGTGTGTGTGTGTGTGTGTGTGTTGAGAGAAAGACCTGGGGGTTGATATCACGCCAGACCTCTCCCCTGAAGCTCATATCAAAAGGATAACATCAGCAGCATATACCAGGTTGGCTAAATAAGAACGGCCTTTAGAAACTTGTGTAAGGAATCTTTCAGAACATTATATACCACATATGTCAGACCAATCTTGGAGTATGCGGCTCCAGCATGGAGTCCATATCTAGTCAAGCATAAAACTAAACTGGAAAAAGTTCAAAGGTTTGCCACCAGACTAGTACTCGAGCTGAGAGGTATGAGCTACGAGGAGAGACTACGGGAATTGAACCTAACTTCGTTGGAAGACAGAAGAGTTAGGGGGGACATGATCAACACATTCAAGATTCTCAAGGGAATCGACAGGGTTGATAAAGAGAGGCTATTTAACACTAGGGGCACACGCACTAGGGGACACAGGTGGAAACAGGAGTGCCCAAATGAGCCACAGAGATATTAGAAAAAACTTTTTAAGTGTCAGAGTGCTTGACAAATGGAATGCATTAGGTAGTAATGTGGAGAAGGCTGATTCCATACACAGTTTCAAGTGTAGATATGATAGAGCACAATAGGCTCAAGAACCTGTACACCTGTTGATTGACGGTTGAGAGGCGGGACCACAGAGCCAGAGCTCAACCCACGCTAGCACAACTAGGTGAGTACACACACACACACACAAACCACCACCTCACGCACGCACCACACACACACACACCACACACACACACACACACACACACACACACACACACACACACACACACACACACACACACACAGGAAGCAACCCGTAACAGTTGTTTAAATCCCAGGTACCTATTTACTGCTAGGTAAACAGGGGCAACAGGGTGAAACAAACTGCCCAATTTCGTTTCAGCTATCACCGTAGGATCGAACACAGACGATAGGATTACGAGACGAGAGCGCTGTCTACTCAGCTGTCAGGCCCCGTAGTGCGTGTATTCGTCAAAAACATAATTTGCGAGAGATTAAGGGAAAGGAATGATGCTTCCTGGGTTGGAGGGTTGGTGTGGGGTTAAGCACTTGGTGGCCTTGGACCTGTGGGGGGGGGGGTCGGGGGTGCGGGGGGTTGCCAGTTACGAATTTAAATTATGAATTTGTTAAGATAGGGTATTTATGTAAAAGACGCTGTGGAGAGATAGTAACAAAAGTGTTCCTGACTGATGTGAGGTAGTGTGTCATTGACTTGTATGTTAGAAAAATTAATGCATACATGAAAATTCCCTGTTCTTTGAAAAGCTTTCTTTGTAAAATAAGTACAAGTTATTTTGTAAACAAAATATGATTATTTTTCTTTAATAAACACACATGAGCACAAATGGTCCTCGGGAGTCAGAGATGTTGGGAGTGAACTAAAAATAGTAACAAAAAATGAGACAATGATGGGAAACTATGTAATTCAAACATAAACCTGTTAACCATGTAAATTACAGTACCACTAATCACGGGTACACGTACATATGACAATCAATTTACATAAATAAACATTCACTAATATGTTCCCTCAACAACGGACACAGATAATTACCGTACACGTGTCAGTCCAATTGCAGGTACACATAGCTGCACTTGTCTGTCGCTCCTGACAATAGTAAACATGTAACAAAAAATGTGACAATGATGGGACACTATGTCATTCACACGTACACACGCTAACATTATAAATTACAGTAACACTAAACACGCGTACACGTATATATGTCAATCAATTTAGATAAAAAAACATTCACTAATATGTTCCTTTTAAAATTAACACACAGATAATTACCGTACACATGTCAGTCCAATTGCAGGTACACATAGACACACATAGCTGCACTTGTCTGTCGCTCCTGATAATAGTATACATAGGTATACACACAAAACAGTCCTTTATCAACTAATGTGTGTGTGTGTGTGTGTGTTGAGAGAAAGACCTGGGGGTTGATATCACGCCAGACCTCTCCCCTGAAGCTCATATCAAAAGGATAACATCAGCAGCATATACCAGGTTGGCTAAATAAGAACGGCCTTTAGAAACTTGTGTAAGGAATCTTTCAGAACATTATATACCACATATGTCAGACCAATCTTGGAGTATGCGGCTCCAGCATGGAGTCCATATCTAGTCAAGCATAAAACTAAACTGGAAAAAGTTCAAAGGTTTGCCACCAGACTAGTACCCGAGCTGAGAGGTATGAGCTACGAGGAGAGACTACGGGAATTGAACCTAACTTCGTTGGAAGACAGAAGAGTTAGGGGGGACATGATCAACACATTCAAGATTCTCAAGGGAATCGACAGGGTTGATAAAGAGAGGCTATTTAACACTAGGGGCACACGCACTAGGGGACACAGGTGGAAACAGGAGTGCCCAAATGAGCCACAGAGATATTAGAAAAAACTTTTTAAGTGTCAGAGTGCTTGACAAATGGAATGCATTAGGTAGTAATGTGGAGAAGGCTGATTCCATACACAGTTTCAAGTGTAGATATGATAGAGCACAATAGGCTCAAGAACCTGTACACCTGTTGATTGACGGTTGAGAGGCGGGACCACAGAGCCAGAGCTCAACCCCCGCTAGCACAACTAGGTGAGTACACACACACACACACAAACACGCACGCTCACGCACGCACACACACACACACACACACACACACACACACACACACACACACACACACACACACACACACACACACACACACACACACACACACACACACACACACACACACACACACACACACACACACTACACACACACACACACACACACACACACACACACACACACACACACACACACACACACACACACACACAGGAAGCAACCCGTAACAGTTGTTTAAATCCCAGGTACCTATTTACTGCTAGGTAACAGGGGCAACAGGGTGAAACAAACTGCCCAATTTCGTTTCTGCTATCACCGGAGGATCGAACACAGACGATAGGATTACGAGACGAGAGCGCTGTCTACTCAGCTGTCAGGCCCCGTAGTGCGTGTATTCGTCAAAAACATAATTTGCGAGAGATTAAGGGAAAGGAATGATGCTTCCTGGGTTGGAGGGTTGGTGTGGGGTTAAGCACTTGGTGGCCTTGGACCTGTGGGGGGGGGGTCGGGGGTGCGGGGGGTTGCCAGTTATGAATTTAAATTATGAATTTGTTAAGATAGGGTATTTATGTAAAAGACGCTGTGGAGAGATAGTAACAAAAGTGTTCCTGACTGATGTGAGGTAGTGTGTCATTGACTTGTATGTTAGAAAAATTAATGCATACATGAAAATTCCCTGTTCTTTGAAAAGCTTTCTTTGTAAAATAAGTACAAGTTATTTTGTAAACAAAATATGATTATTTTTCTTTAATAAACACACATGAGCACAAATGGTCCTCGGGAGTCAGAGATGTTGGGAGTGAACTAAAAATAGTAACAAAAAATGAGACAATGATGGGAAACTATGTAATTCAAACATAAACCTGTTAACCATGTAAATTACAGTACCACTAATCACGGGTACACGTACATATGACAATCAATTTACATAAATAAACATTCACTAATATGTTCCCTCAACAACGGACACAGATAATTACCGTACACGTGTCAGTCCAATTGCAGGTACACATAGCTGCACTTGTCTGTCGCTCCTGACAATAGTAAACATGTAACAAAAAATGTGACAATGATGGGACACTATGTCATTCACACGTACACACGCTAACATTATAAATTACAGTAACACTAAACACGCGTACACGTATATATGTCAATCAATTTAGATAAAAAAACATTCACTAATATGTTCCTTTTAAAATTAACACACAGATAATTACCGTACACATGTCAGTCCAATTGCAGGTACACATAGACACACATAGCTGCACTTGTCTGTCGCTCCTGATAATAGTATACATAGGTATACACACAAAACAGTCCTTTATCAACTAATGTGTGTGTGTGTGTGTGTTGAGAGAAAGACCTGGGGGTTGATATCACGCCAGACCTCTCCCCTGAAGCTCATATCAAAAGGATAACATCAGCAGCATATACCAGGTTGGCTAAATAAGAACGGCCTTTAGAAACTTGTGTAAGGAATCTTTCAGAACATTATATACCACATATGTCAGACCAATCTTGGAGTATGCGGCTCCAGCATGGAGTCCATATCTAGTCAAGCATAAAACTAAACTGGAAAAAGTTCAAAGGTTTGCCACCAGACTAGTACCCGAGCTGAGAGGTATGAGCTACGAGGAGAGACTACGGGAATTGAACCTAACTTCGTTGGAAGACAGAAGAGTTAGGGGGGACATGATCAACACATTCAAGATTCTCAAGGGAATCGACAGGGTTGATAAAGAGAGGCTATTTAACACTAGGGGCACACGCACTAGGGGACACAGGTGGAAACAGGAGTGCCCAAATGAGCCACAGAGATATTAGAAAAAACTTTTTAAGTGTCAGAGTGCTTGACAAATGGAATGCATTAGGTAGTAATGTGGAGAAGGCTGATTCCATACACAGTTTCAAGTGTAGATATGATAGAGCACAATAGGCTCAAGAACCTGTACACCTGTTGATTGACGGTTGAGAGGCGGGACCACAGAGCCAGAGCTCAACCCCCGCTAGCACAACTAGGTGAGTACACACACACACACACAAACACGCACGCTCACGCACGCACACACCACACACACACACACACACACACACACACACACACACACACACACACACACACACACACACACACACACACACACAACATACACACACACACACACTCAAACACACAAACATACACACACACACACACACACCAAACACACACACACACACACACACACACACACACACACACACACACACACACACGCACAGGAAGCAACCCGTAACAGTTGTTTAAATCCCAGGTACCTATTTACTGCTAGGTAACAGGGGCAACAGGGTGAAACAAACTGCCCAATTTCGTTTCTGCTATCACCGGAGGATCGAACACAGACGATAGGATTACGAGACGAGAGCGCTGTCTACTCAGCTGTCAGGCCCCGTAGTGCGTGTATTCGTCAAAAACATAATTTGCGAGAGATTAAGGGAAAGGAATGATGCTTCCTGGGTTGGAGGGTTGGTGTGGGGTTAAGCACTTGGTGGCCTTGGACCTGTGGGGGGGGCTCTGGGGTGCGGGGGGTTGCCAGTTATGAATTTAAATTATGAATTTGTTAAGATAGGGTATTTATGCAAAAGACGATGTGGAGAGATAGTAACAAAAGTGTTCCTGACTGATGTGAGGTAGTGTGTCATTGACTTGTATGTTAGAAAAATTAATGCATACATGAAAATTCCCTGTTCTTTGAAAAGCTTTCTTTGTAAAATAAGTACAAGTTATTTTGTAAACAAAATATGATTATTTTTCTTTAATAAACACACATGAGCACAAATGGTCCTCGGGAGTCAGAGATGTTGGGAGTGAACTAAAAATAGTAACAAAAATGAGACAATGATGGGAAACTATGTAATTCAAACATAAACCTGTTAACCATGTAAATTACAGTACCACTAATCACGGGTACACGTACATATGACAATCAATTTACATAAATAAACATTCACTAATATGTTCCCTCAACAACGGACACAGATAATTACCGTACACGTGTCAGTCCAATTGCAGGTACACATAGCTGCACTTGTCTGTCGCTCCTGACAATAGTAAACATGTAACAAAAAATGTGACAATGATGGGACACTATGTCATTCACACGTACACACGCTAACATTATAAATTACAGTAACACTAAACACGCGTACACGTATATATGTCAATCAATTTAGATAAAAAAACATTCACTAAATATGTTCCTTTTAAAATTAACACACAGATAATTACCGTACACATGTCAGTCCAATTGCAGGTACACATAGACACACATAGCTGCACTTGTCTGTCGCTCCTGATAATAGTATACATAGGTATACACACAAAACAGTCCTTTATCAACTAATGTGTGTGTGTGTGTGTGTGTTGAGAGAAAGACCTGGGGGTTGATATCACGCCAGACCTCTCCCCTGAAGCTCATATCAAAAGGATAACATCAGCAGCATATACCAGGTTGGCTAAATAAGAACGGCCTTTAGAAACTTGTGTAAGGAATCTTTCAGAACATTATATACCACATATGTCAGACCAATCTTGGAGTATGCGGCTCCAGCATGGAGTCCATATCTAGTCAAGCATAAAACTAAACTGGAAAAAGTTCAAAGGTTTGCCACCAGACTAGTACCCGAGCTGAGAGGTATGAGCTACGAGGAGAGACTACGGGAATTGAACCTAACTTCGTTGGAAGACAGAAGAGTTAGGGGGGACATGATCAACACATTCAAGATTCTCAAGGGAATCGACAGGGTTGATAAAGAGAGGCTATTTAACACTAGGGGCACACGCACTAGGGGACACAGGTGGAAACAGGAGTGCCCAAATGAGCCACAGAGATATTAGAAAAAACTTTTTAAGTGTCAGAGTGCTTGACAAATGGAATGCATTAGGTAGTAATGTGGAGAAGGCTGATTCCATACACAGTTTCAAGTGTAGATATGATAGAGCACAATAGGCTCAAGAACCTGTACACCTGTTGATTGACGGTTGAGAGGCGGGACCACAGAGCCAGAGCTCAACCCCCGCTAGCACAACTAGGTGAGTACACACACACACACACAAACACGCACGCTCACGCACGCACACACGCACACACACACACACACACACACACACACACACACACACACACACACACACACACACACACACACACACACACACTCAAACACACAAACATACACACACACACACACACACACACACACACACACACACACACACACACACACACACTCAAACACACAAACACACACACACACACACACACACACACACACACACACAGCACAGGAAGCAACCCGTAACAGTTGTTTAAATCCCAGGTACCTATTTACTGCTAGGTAACAGGGGCAACAGGGTGAAACAAACTGCCCAATTTCGTTTCTGCTATCACCGGAGGATCGAACACAGACGATAGGATTACGAGACGAGAGCGCTGTCTACTCAGCTGTCAGGCCCCGTAGTGCGTGTATTCGTCAAAAACATAATTTGCGAGAGGTTAAGGGAAAGGAATGATGCTTCCTGGGTTGGAGGGTTGGTGTGGGGTTAAGCACTTGGTGGCCTTGGACCTGTGGGGGGGGGGTCTGGGGTGCGGGGGGTTGCCAGTTATGAATTTAAATTATGAATTTGTTAAGATAGGGTATTTATGTAAAAGACGCTGTGGAGAGATAGTAACAAAAGTGTTCCTGACTGATGTGAGGTAGTGTGTCATTGACTTGTATGTTAGAAAAATTAATGCATACATGAAAATTCCCTGTTCTTTGAAAAGCTTTCTTTGTAAAATAAGTACAAGTTATTTTGTAAACAAAATATGATTATTTTTCTTTAATAAACACACATGAGCACAAATGGTCCTCGGGAGTCAGAGATGTTGGGAGTGAACTAAAAATAGTAACAAAAAATGAGACAATGATGGGAAACTATGTAATTCAAACATAAACCTGTTAACCATGTAAATTACAGTACCACTAATCACGGGTACACGTACATATGACAATCAATTTACATAAATAAACATTCACTAATATGTTCCCTCAACAACGGACACAGATAATTACCGTACACGTGTCAGTCCAATTGCAGGTACACATAGCTGCACTTGTCTGTCGCTCCTGACAATAGTAAACATGTAACAAAAAATGTGACAATGATGGGACACTATGTCATTCACACGTACACACGCTAACATTATAAATTACAGTAACACTAAACACGCGTACACGTATATATGTCAATCAATTTAGATAAAAAAACATTCACTAATATGTTCCTTTTAAAATTAACACACAGATAATTACCGTACACATGTCAGTCCAATTGCAGGTACACATAGACACACATAGCTGCACTTGTCTGTCGCTCCTGATAATAGTATACATAGGTATACACACAAAACAGTCCTTTATCAACTAATGTGTGTGTGTGTGTGTGTGTTGAGAGAAAGACCTGGGGGTTGATATCACGCCAGACCTCTCCCCTGAAGCTCATATCAAAAGGATAACATCAGCAGCATATACCAGGTTGGCTAAATAAGAACGGCCTTTAGAAACTTGTGTAAGGAATCTTTCAGAACATTATATACCACATATGTCAGACCAATCTTGGAGTATGCGGCTCCAGCATGGAGTCCATATCTAGTCAAGCATAAAACTAAACTGGAAAAAGTTCAAAGGTTTGCCACCAGACTAGTACCCGAGCTGAGAGGTATGAGCTACGAGGAGAGACTACGGGAATTGAACCTAACTTCGTTGGAAGACAGAAGAGTTAGGGGGGACATGATCAACACATTCAAGATTCTCAAGGGAATCGACAGGGTTGATAAAGAGAGGCTATTTAACACTAGGGGCACACGCACTAGGGGACACAGGTGGAAACAGGAGTGCCCAAATGAGCCACAGAGATATTAGAAAAAACTTTTTAAGTGTCAGAGTGCTTGACAAATGGAATGCATTAGGTAGTAATGTGGAGAAGGCTGATTCCATACACAGTTTCAAGTGTAGATATGATAGAGCACAATAGGCTCAAGAACCTGTACACCTGTTGATTGACGGTTGAGAGGCGGGACCACAGAGCCAGAGCTCAACCCCCGCTAGCACAACTAGGTGAGTACACACACACACACACAAACACGCACGCTCACGCACGCACACACAGCACACACACCACACACACACACACACACACACACCACACACACACACACACACACACACACACACACACACACACACACACACTACAAACACACAACATACACACACACACACACACACACACACACACACAGGAAGCAAACCCCGTAACAGTTGTTTAAATCCCAGGTACCTATTTACTGCTAGGTAACAGGGGCAACAGGGGTGAAACAAACTGCCCAATTTCGTTTCCTGCTATCACCGGAGGATCGAACACAGACGATAGGATTACGAGACGAGAGCGCTGTCTACTCAGCTGTCAGGCCCCGTAGTGCGTGTATTCGTCAAAAACATAATTTGCGAGAGGTTAAGGGAAAGGAATGATGCTTCCTGGGTTGGAGGGTTGGTGTGGGGTTAAGCACTTGGTGGCCTTGGACCTGTGGGGGGGGCTCTGGGGTGCGGGGGGTTGCAGTTATGAATTTAAATTATGAATTTGTTAAGATAGGGTATTTATGCAAAAGACGATGTGGAGAGATAGTAACAAAAGTGTTCCTGACTGATGTGAGGTAGTGTGTCATTGACTTGTATGTTAGAAAAATTAATGCATACATGAAAATTCCCTGTTCTTTGAAAAGCTTTCTTTGTAAAATAAGTACAAGTTATTTTGTAAACAAAATATGATTATTTTTCTTTAATAAACACACATGAGCACAAATGGTCCTCGGGAGTCAGAGATGTTGGGAGTGAACTAAAAAT
>NW_027190613.1:0-31335 GCF_040958095.1 Procambarus clarkii
CACACGCAACCGGACTCTCACACACTCACACGGACACTCACAGGGATAAGCACACACACAGACAGACATCCATAGACACAAACTGTGATAAGGGAGACCATCTGAGGGGACACAGATGGCCTCCTGGACCCACAGGTATATATCAATATTTAAATATACATATATATTTATAAATATAACATTTTTAAAAGATAAATAAATAAAATAAAAAATATTATATATATATATATATATATATATATATATATATATATATATATATATATATATATATATATATATAAAATACTAACTATATATGTCGTACCTAGTAGCCAGAACGCACTTCTCAGCCTACTATGCAAGGCCCTTTTTGCCTAATAAGCCAAGTTTTCCTGAATTAATATATTTTCTCTAATTTTTTTCTTATGAAATGATAAAACTGTTCATTTCATTATGTATGAGTTAAGTTCTTTTCATTTGAGTTAAAACTAATGTAGATATATAACCGAACCTAACCAACCCTAAAATGGTTAACATAAATTGATTGGAATATGTATGTGGACGCTTAGTTAGTGTTACTGTAATTTATATGGTTAACGTTTGAATGACATAGTTTCCCCTCATTGTCACATTTTGTGTTACTATTTCGCTGTTCATTCTCACTCTCTCTGAATCCCGTGGACTAATTGTGCTCACGAGTGTTTGTTTAAGGTACGGTAACCATAGGCTTTTCACACAATAATTTGCAACTATTTGCGAAGAAACATTTCTAAAGATTATCTAAGTTTCTAATAAATATTCTTTTTCCTAACATACAAGTCAATCACACAGTACCTAACTTCAGTCAGAAACACTTTTCTTACTATATCTCGCAACGTCTTTTGCTTATATATCCTATCTTAAAAAATAACAATTTTAATTTATAACTGGCAACCCCCCTCCCCTCCAGAGCTTTTAAGGCCACCAAACGTCATTCCTTTCCCTTAACCTCTCCCAAATTATCTTTTGCACCAATACACAAACTAGGGGGCTTTATTGCTGAGTGGACGTCGCTCCCGACTCGTAATCCTAGCTCATTCGATCCCCCGGTGATGGCACAAACGGAAATCAGCAGAGTTTCTATCATTCTGATGCCCTCTGTTACTTAGCAGTAAATATGTAAATGGGCGTTAGACAGCTGTTGCGGGCTGCTTCCTGGGTGTGTGTGTGTGTGAATTTTTTTTTATTAGTTAATAATTGATTGATTGATTGGCAGTTGAGAGGCGGACCGAAAGAGCAGAGCTCAACCCTCGCAAGTACAACTAGGTGAACACAACTAAATAAATACTAACAAACCACGATCTCGTACAATCCACTACACACACAACCCGACCTCCCCCCCAACTCCCTAAATCACTCTACCTAAGTCATTAAAAAATTAAAACAAATCAATTAATACACCAAAAATACTAACTATAAATAAAGGAACCAAATTTGAGACATACAGCGACTCCAGCGTGGTCTAGTCGGAAGAGAACGTGTTCTCATCTGGATAGATTGCGATCGAGCCTGTAGGAACTGGTGTGTAACTGCAGGGCACAAATATTTGTGTGTCCCCTCCTGTAGCTGCCTCTGTTTCGACAGGTTTCCTGGATAGCTGGAATTGACCTGGCCCTTGGAAAGTGAGGAAGGGGTGAAATCCGTTGGGCCCACGGATGGATACCTTGGATCCATGGACTTAGGGCAGGTCTAATCACCTGGGATTCGAACCCACGGTGGGAATAAGGGAGGAGATATGGGGAGGGGGAGGGGAAGGATGTTTCCTGGAACCAAACCTCACATAAACCCGGACACTCACACACACACCCTCACCCGAACACTCACAGGGGCACTCACACTCACACACACCCATAGACTGTGATAAGGGAGACCATCTGAAGGGACACAGATGGCCTCGTGGACCCACAGGCATAACCGGACACACACGCAACCGGACTCTCACACACTCACACGGACACTCACAGGGATAAGCACACACACAGACAGACATCCATAGACACAAACTGTGATAAGGGAGACCATCTGAGGGGACACAGATGGCCTCCTGGACCCACAGGTATATATCAATATTTAAATATACATATATATTTATAAATATAACATTTTTAAAAGATAAATAAATAAAATAAAAAATATTATATATATATATATATATATATATATATATATATATATATATATATATATATATATATAAAATACTAACTATATATGTCGTACCTAGTAGCCAGAACGCACTTCTCAGCCTACTATGCAAGGCCCTTTTTGCCTAATAAGCCAAGTTTTCCTGAATTAATATATTTTCTCTAATTTTTTTCTTATGAAATGATAAAACTGTTCATTTCATTATGTATGAGTTAAGTTCTTTTCATTTGAGTTAAAACTAATGTAGATATATAACCGAACCTAACCAACCCTAAAATGGTTAACATAAATTGATTGGAATATGTATGTGGACGCTTAGTTAGTGTTACTGTAATTTATATGGTTAACGTTTGAATGACATAGTTTCCCCTCATTGTCACATTTTGTGTTACTATTTCGCTGTTCATTCTCACTCTCTCTGAATCCCGTGGACTAATTGTGCTCACGAGTGTTTGTTTAAGGTACGGTAACCATAGGCTTTTCACACAATAATTTGCAACTATTTGCGAAGAAACATTTCTAAAGATTATCTAAGTTTCTAATAAATATTCTTTTTCCTAACATACAAGTCAATCACACAGTACCTAACTTCAGTCAGAAACACTTTTCTTACTATATCTCGCAACGTCTTTTGCTTATATATCCTATCTTAAAAAATAACAATTTTAATTTATAACTGGCAACCCCCCTCCCCTCCAGAGCTTTTAAGGCCACCAAACGTCATTCCTTTCCCTTAACCTCTCCCAAATTATCTTTTGCACCAATACACAAACTAGGGGGCTTTATTGCTGAGTGGACGTCGCTCCCGACTCGTAATCCTAGCTCATTCGATCCCCCGGTGATGGCACAAACGGAAATCAGCAGAGTTTCTATCATTCTGATGCCCTCTGTTACTTAGCAGTAAATATGTAAATGGGCGTTAGACAGCTGTTGCGGGCTGCTTCCTGGGTGTGTGTGTGTGTGGAATTTTTTTTTATTAGTTAATAATTGATTGATTGATTGGCAGTTGAGAGGCGGACCGAAAGAGCAGAGCTCAACCCTCGCAAGTACAACTAGGTGAACACAACTAAATAAATACTAACAAACCACGATCTCGTACAATCCACTACACACACAACCCGACCTCCCCCCCAACTCCCTAAATCACTCTACCTAAGTCATTAAAAAATTAAAACAAATCAATTAATACACCAAAAATACTAACTATAAATAAAGGAACCAAATTTGAGACATACAGCGACTCCAGCGTGGTCTAGTCGGAAGAGAACGTGTTCTCATCTGGATAGATTGCGATCGAGCCTGTAGGAACTGGTGTGTAACTGCAGGGCACAAATATTTGTGTGTCCCCTCCTGTAGCTGCCTCTGTTTCGACAGGTTTCCTGGATAGCTGGAATTGACCTGGCCCTTGGAAAGTGAGGAAGGGGTGAAATCCGTTGGGCCCACGGATGGATACCTTGGATCCATGGACTTAGGGCAGGTCTAATCACCTGGGATTCGAACCCACGGTGGGAATAAGGGAGGAGATATGGGGAGGGGGAGGGGAAGGATGTTTCCTGGAAGCAAACCTCACATAAACCCGGACACTCACACACACACCCTCACCCGAACACTCACAGGGGCACTCACACTCACACACACCCATAGACTGTGATAAGGGAGACCATCTGAAGGGACACAGATGGCCTCGTGGACCCACAGGCATAACCGGACACACACGCAACCGGACTCTCACACACTCACACGGACACTCACAGGGATAAGCACACACACAGACAGACATCCATAGACACAAACTGTGATAAGGGAGACCATCTGAGGGGACACAGATGGCCTCCTGGACCCACAGGTATATATCAATATTTAAATATACATATATATTTATAAATATAACATTTTTAAAAGATAAATAAATAAAATAAAAAATATTATATATATATATATATATATATATATATATATATATATATATATATATATATATATAATACTAACTATATATGTCGTACCTAGTAGCCAGAACGCACTTCTCAGCCTACTATGCAAGGCCCTTTTTGCCTAATAAGCCAAGTTTTCCTGAATTAATATATTTTCTCGAATTTTTTTCTTATGAAATGATAAAACTGTTCATTTCATTATGTATGAGTTAAGTTCTTTTCATTTGAGTTAAAACTAATGTAGATATATAACCGAACCTAACCAACCCTAAAATGGTTAACATAAATTGATTGGAATATGTATGTTGACGCTTAGTTAGTGTTACTGTAATTTATATGGTTAACGTTTGAATGACATAGTTTCCCCTCATTGTCACATTTTGTGTTACTATTTCGCTGTTCATTCTCACTCTCACTGAATCCCGTGGACTAATTGTACTCACGAGTGTTTGTTTAAGGTACGGTAACCATAGGCTTTTCACACAAAAATTTGCAACTATTTGCGAAGAAACATTTCTAAAGATTATCTAAGTTTCTAATAAATATTCTTTTTCCTAACATACAAGTCAATCACAGAGTACCTAACTTCAGTCAGAAATACTTTTCTTACTATATCTCGCAACGTCTTTTGCTTATATATCCTATCTTAAAAAATAACAATTTTAATTTATAACTGGCAACCCCCCTCCCCTCCAGAGCTTTCAAGGCCACCAAACGTCATTCCTTTCCCTTAACCTCTCCCAAATTATCTTTTGCACCAATACACAAACTAGGGGCTTTATTGCTGAGTGGACGTCGCTCCCGACTCGTAATCCTAGCTCATTCGATCCCCCGGTGATGGCACGAACGGAAATCAGCAGAGTTTCTATCATTCTGATGCCCTCTGTTACTTAGCAGTAAATATGTAAATGGGCGTTAGACAGCTGTTGCGGGCTGCTTCCTGGGTGTGTGTGTGTGTGGAATTTTTTTTTATTAGTTAATAATTGATTGATTGATTGGCAGTTGAGAGGCGGACCGAAAGAGCAGAGCTCAACCCTAGCAAGTACAACTAGGTGAACACAACTAAATAAATACTAACAAACCACGATCTCGTACAATCCACTACACACACAACCCGACCTCCCCCCCAACTCCCTAAATCACTCTACCTAAGTCATTAAAAAATTAAAACAAATCAATTAATACACCAAAAATACTAACTATAAATAAAGGAACCAAATTTGAGACATACAGCGACTCCAGCGTGGTCTAGTCGGAAGAGAACGTGTTCTCATCTGGATAGATTGCGATCGAGCCTGTAGGAACTGGTGTGTAACTGCAGGGCACAAATATTTGTGTGTCCCCTCCTGTAGCTGCCTCTGTTTCGACAGGTTTCCTGGATAGCTGGAATTGACCTGGCCCTTGGAAAGTGAGGAAGGGGTGAAATCCGTTGGGCCCACGGATGGATACCTTGGATCCATGGACTTAGGGCAGGTCTAATCACCTGGGATTCGAACCCACGGTGGGAATAAGGGAGGAGATATGGGGAGGGGGAGGGGAAGGATGTTTCCTGGAACCAAACCTCACATAAACCCGGACACTCACACACACACCCTCACCCGAACACTCACAGGGGCACTCACACTCACACACACCCATAGACTGTGATAAGGGAGACCATCTGAAGGGACACAGATGGCCTCGTGGACCCACAGGCATAACCGGACACACACGCAACCGGACTCTCACACACTCACACGGACACTCACAGGGATAAGCACACACACAGACAGACATCCATAGACACAAACTGTGATAAGGGAGACCATCTGAGGGGACACAGATGGCCTCCTGGACCCACAGGTATATATCAATATTTAAATATACATATATATTTATAAATATAACATTTTTAAAAGATAAATAAATAAAATAAAAAATATTATATATATATATATATATATATATATATATATATATATATATATATATATATATATATATATATATAAAATACTAACTATATATGTCGTACCTAGTAGCCAGAACGCACTTCTCAGCCTACTATGCAAGGCCCTTTTTGCCTAATAAGCCAAGTTTTCCTGAATTAATATATTTTCTCTAATTTTTTTCTTATGAAATGATAAAACTGTTCATTTCATTATGTATGAGTTAAGTTCTTTTCATTTGAGTTAAAACTAATGTAGATATATAACCGAACCTAACCAACCCTAAAATGGTTAACATAAATTGATTGGAATATGTATGTGGACGCTTAGTTAGTGTTACTGTAATTTATATGGTTAACGTTTGAATGACATAGTTTCCCCTCATTGTCACATTTTGTGTTACTATTTCGCTGTTCATTCTCACTCTCTCTGAATCCCGTGGACTAATTGTGCTCACGAGTGTTTGTTTAAGGTACGGTAACCATAGGCTTTTCACACAATAATTTGCAACTATTTGCGAAGAAACATTTCTAAAGATTATCTAAGTTTCTAATAAATATTCTTTTTCCTAACATACAAGTCAATCACACAGTACCTAACTTCAGTCAGAAACACTTTTCTTACTATATCTCGCAACGTCTTTTGCTTATATATCCTATCTTAAAAAATAACAATTTTAATTTATAACTGGCAACCCCCCTCCCCTCCAGAGCTTTTAAGGCCACCAAACGTCATTCCTTTCCCTTAACCTCTCCCAAATTATCTTTTGCACCAATACACAAACTAGGGGGCTTTATTGCTGAGTGGACGTCGCTCCCGACTCGTAATCCTAGCTCATTCGATCCCCCGGTGATGGCACAAACGGAAATCAGCAGAGTTTCTATCATTCTGATGCCCTCTGTTACTTAGCAGTAAATATGTAAATGGGCGTTAGACAGCTGTTGCGGGCTGCTTCCTGGGTGTGTGTGTGTGTGGAATTTTTTTTTATTAGTTAATAATTGATTGATTGATTGGCAGTTGAGAGGCGGACCGAAAGAGCAGAGCTCAACCCTCGCAAGTACAACTAGGTGAACACAACTAAATAAATACTAACAAACCACGATCTCGTACAATCCACTACACACACAACCCGACCTCCCCCCCAACTCCCTAAATCACTCTACCTAAGTCATTAAAAAATTAAAACAAATCAATTAATACACCAAAAATACTAACTATAAATAAAGGAACCAAATTTGAGACATACAGCGACTCCAGCGTGGTCTAGTCGGAAGAGAACGTGTTCTCATCTGGATAGATTGCGATCGAGCCTGTAGGAACTGGTGTGTAACTGCAGGGCACAAATATTTGTGTGTCCCCTCCTGTAGCTGCCTCTGTTTCGACAGGTTTCCTGGATAGCTGGAATTGACCTGGCCCTTGGAAAGTGAGGAAGGGGTGAAATCCGTTGGGCCCACGGATGGATACCTTGGATCCATGGACTTAGGGCAGGTCTAATCACCTGGGATTCGAACCCACGGTGGGAATAAGGGAGGAGATATGGGGAGGGGGAGGGGAAGGATGTTTCCTGGAAGCAAACCTCACATAAACCCGGACACTCACACACACACCCTCACCCGAACACTCACAGGGGCACTCACACTCACACACACCCATAGACTGTGATAAGGGAGACCATCTGAAGGGACACAGATGGCCTCGTGGACCCACAGGCATAACCGGACACACACGCAACCGGACTCTCACACACTCACACGGACACTCACAGGGATAAGCACACACACAGACAGACATCCATAGACACAAACTGTGATAAGGGAGACCATCTGAGGGGACACAGATGGCCTCCTGGACCCACAGGTATATATCAATATTTAAATATACATATATATTTATAAATATAACATTTTTAAAAGATAAATAAATAAAATAAAAAATATTATATATATATATATATATATATATATATATATATATATATATATATATAATACTAACTATATATGTCGTACCTAGTAGCCAGAACGCACTTCTCAGCCTACTATGCAAGGCCCTTTTTGCCTAATAAGCCAAGTTTTCCTGAATTAATATATTTTCTCGAATTTTTTTCTTATGAAATGATAAAACTGTTCATTTCATTATGTATGAGTTAAGTTCTTTTCATTTGAGTTAAAACTAATGTAGATATATAACCGAACCTAACCAACCCTAAAATGGTTAACATAAATTGATTGGAATATGTATGTTGACGCTTAGTTAGTGTTACTGTAATTTATATGGTTAACGTTTGAATGACATAGTTTCCCCTCATTGTCACATTTTGTGTTACTATTTCGCTGTTCATTCTCACTCTCACTGAATCCCGTGGACTAATTGTACTCACGAGTGTTTGTTTAAGGTACGGTAACCATAGGCTTTTCACACAAAAATTTGCAACTATTTGCGAAGAAACATTTCTAAAGATTATCTAAGTTTCTAATAAATATTCTTTTTCCTAACATACAAGTCAATCACAGAGTACCTAACTTCAGTCAGAAATACTTTTCTTACTATATCTCGCAACGTCTTTTGCTTATATATCCTATCTTAAAAAATAACAATTTTAATTTATAACTGGCAACCCCCCTCCCCTCCAGAGCTTTCAAGGCCACCAAACGTCATTCCTTTCCCTTAACCTCTCCCAAATTATCTTTTGCACCAATACACAAACTAGGGGGCTTTATTGCTGAGTGGACGTCGCTCCCGACTCGTAATCCTAGCTCATTCGATCCCCCGGTGATGGCACGAACGGAAATCAGCAGAGTTTCTATCATTCTGATGCCCTCTGTTACTTAGCAGTAAATATGTAAATGGGCGTTAGACAGCTGTTGCGGGCTGCTTCCTGGGTGTGTGTGTGTGTGGAATTTTTTTTTATTAGTTAATAATTGATTGATTGATTGGCAGTTGAGAGGCGGACCGAAAGAGCAGAGCTCAACCCTAGCAAGTACAACTAGGTGAACACAACTAAATAAATACTAACAAACCACGATCTCGTACAATCCACTACACACACAACCCGACCTCCCCCCCAACTCCCTAAATCACTCTACCTAAGTCATTAAAAAATTAAAACAAATCAATTAATACACCAAAAATACTAACTATAAATAAAGGAACCAAATTTGAGACATACAGCGACTCCAGCGTGGTCTAGTCGGAAGAGAACGTGTTCTCATCTGGATAGATTGCGATCGAGCCTGTAGGAACTGGTGTGTAACTGCAGGGCACAAATATTTGTGTGTCCCCTCCTGTAGCTGCCTCTGTTTCGACAGGTTTCCTGGATAGCTGGAATTGACCTGGCCCTTGGAAAGTGAGGAAGGGGTGAAATCCGTTGGGCCCACGGATGGATACCTTGGATCCATGGACTTAGGGCAGGTCTAATCACCTGGGATTCGAACCCACGGTGGGAATAAGGGAGGAGATATGGGGAGGGGGAGGGGAAGGATGTTTCCTGGAACCAAACCTCACATAAACCCGGACACTCACACACACACCCTCACCCGAACACTCACAGGGGCACTCACACTCACACACACCCATAGACTGTGATAAGGGAGACCATCTGAAGGGACACAGATGGCCTCGTGGACCCACAGGCATAACCGGACACACACGCAACCGGACTCTCACACACTCACACGGACACTCACAGGGATAAGCACACACACAGACAGACATCCATAGACACAAACTGTGATAAGGGAGACCATCTGAGGGGACACAGATGGCCTCCTGGACCCACAGGTATATATCAATATTTAAATATACATATATATTTATAAATATAACATTTTTAAAAGATAAATAAATAAAATAAAAAATATTATATATATATATATATATATATATATATATATATATATATATATATATATAATACTAACTATATATGTCGTACCTAGTAGCCAGAACGCACTTCTCAGCCTACTATGCAAGGCCCTTTTTGCCTAATAAGCCAAGTTTTCCTGAATTAATATATTTTCTCGAATTTTTTTCTTATGAAATGATAAAACTGTTCATTTCATTATGTATGAGTTAAGTTCTTTTCATTTGAGTTAAAACTAATGTAGATATATAACCGAACCTAACCAACCCTAAAATGGTTAACATAAATTGATTGGAATATGTATGTTGACGCTTAGTTAGTGTTACTGTAATTTATATGGTTAACGTTTGAATGACATAGTTTCCCCTCATTGTCACATTTTGTGTTACTATTTCGCTGTTCATTCTCACTCTCACTGAATCCCGTGGACTAATTGTACTCACGAGTGTTTGTTTAAGGTACGGTAACCATAGGCTTTTCACACAAAAATTTGCAACTATTTGCGAAGAAACATTTCTAAAGATTATCTAAGTTTCTAATAAATATTCTTTTTCCTAACATACAAGTCAATCACACAGTACCTAACTTCAGTCAGAAATACTTTTCTTACTATATCTCGCAACGTCTTTTGCTTATATATCCTATCTTAAAAAATAACAATTTTAATTTATAACTGGCAACCCCCCTCCCCTCCAGAGCTTTCAAGGCCACCAAACGTCATTCCTTTCCCTTAACCTCTCCCAAATTATCTTTTGCACCAATACACAAACTAGGGGGCTTTATTGCTGAGTGGACGTCGCTCCCGACTCGTAATCCTAGCTCATTCGATCCCCCGGTGATGGCACGAACGGAAATCAGCAGAGTTTCTATCATTCTGATGCCCTCTGTTACTTAGCAGTAAATATGTAAATGGGCGTTAGACAGCTGTTGCGGGCTGCTTCCTGGGTGTGTGTGTGTGTGGAATTTTTTTTTATTAGTTAATAATTGATTGATTGATTGGCAGTTGAGAGGCGGACCGAAAGAGCAGAGCTCAACCCTAGCAAGTACAACTAGGTGAACACAACTAAATAAATACTAACAAACCACGATCTCGTACAATCCACTACACACACAACCCGACCTCCCCCCCAACTCCCTAAATCACTCTACCTAAGTCATTAAAAAATTAAAACAAATCAATTAATACACCAAAAATACTAACTATAAATAAAGGAACCAAATTTGAGACATACAGCGACTCCAGCGTGGTCTAGTCGGAAGAGAACGTGTTCTCATCTGGATAGATTGCGATCGAGCCTGTAGGAACTGGTGTGTAACTGCAGGGCACAAATATTTGTGTGTCCCCTCCTGTAGCTGCCTCTGTTTCGACAGGTTTCCTGGATAGCTGGAATTGACCTGGCCCTTGGAAAGTGAGGAAGGGGTGAAATCCGTTGGGCCCACGGATGGATACCTTGGATCCATGGACTTAGGGCAGGTCTAATCACCTGGGATTCGAACCCACGGTGGGAATAAGGGAGGAGATATGGGGAGGGGGAGGGGAAGGATGTTTCCTGGAACCAAACCTCACATAAACCCGGACACTCACACACACACCCTCACCCGAACACTCACAGGGGCACTCACACTCACACACACCCATAGACTGTGATAAGGGAGACCATCTGAAGGGACACAGATGGCCTCGTGGACCCACAGGCATAACCGGACACACACGCAACCGGACTCTCACACACTCACACGGACACTCACAGGGATAAGCACACACACAGACAGACATCCATAGACACAAACTGTGATAAGGGAGACCATCTGAGGGGACACAGATGGCCTCCTGGACCCACAGGTATATATCAATATTTAAATATACATATATATTTATAAATATAACATTTTTAAAAGATAAATAAATAAAATAAAAAATATTATATATATATATATATATATATATATATATATATATATATATATATATATATATATATATATAATACTAACTATATATGTCGTACCTAGTAGCCAGAACGCACTTCTCAGCCTACTATGCAAGGCCCTTTTTGCCTAATAAGCCAAGTTTTCCTGAATTAATATATTTTCTCGAATTTTTTTCTTATGAAATGATAAAACTGTTCATTTCATTATGTATGAGTTAAGTTCTTTTCATTTGAGTTAAAACTAATGTAGATATATAACCGAACCTAACCAACCCTAAAATGGTTAACATAAATTGATTGGAATATGTATGTTGACGCTTAGTTAGTGTTACTGTAATTTATATGGTTAACGTTTGAATGACATAGTTTCCCCTCATTGTCACATTTTGTGTTACTATTTCGCTGTTCATTCTCACTCTCACTGAATCCCGTGGACTAATTGTACTCACGAGTGTTTGTTTAAGGTACGGTAACCATAGGCTTTTCACACAAAAATTTGCAACTATTTGCGAAGAAACATTTCTAAAGATTATCTAAGTTTCTAATAAATATTCTTTTTCCTAACATACAAGTCAATCACACAGTACCTAACTTCAGTCAGAAATACTTTTCTTACTATATCTCGCAACGTCTTTTGCTTATATATCCTATCTTAAAAAATAACAATTTTAATTTATAACTGGCAACCCCCCTCCCCTCCAGAGCTTTCAAGGCCACCAAACGTCATTCCTTTCCCTTAACCTCTCCCAAATTATCTTTTGCACCAATACACAAACTAGGGGGCTTTATTGCTGAGTGGACGTCGCTCCCGACTCGTAATCCTAGCTCATTCGATCCCCCGGTGATGGCACGAACGGAAATCAGCAGAGTTTCTATCATTCTGATGCCCTCTGTTACTTAGCAGTAAATATGTAAATGGGCGTTAGACAGCTGTTGCGGGCTGCTTCCTGGGTGTGTGTGTGTGTGGAATTTTTTTTTATTAGTTAATAATTGATTGATTGATTGGCAGTTGAGAGGCGGACCGAAAGAGCAGAGCTCAACCCTAGCAAGTACAACTAGGTGAACACAACTAAATAAATACTAACAAACCACGATCTCGTACAATCCACTACACACACAACCCGACCTCCCCCCCAACTCCCTAAATCACTCTACCTAAGTCATTAAAAAATTAAAACAAATCAATTAATACACCAAAAATACTAACTATAAATAAAGGAACCAAATTTGAGACATACAGCGACTCCAGCGTGGTCTAGTCGGAAGAGAACGTGTTCTCATCTGGATAGATTGCGATCGAGCCTGTAGGAACTGGTGTGTAACTGCAGGGCACAAATATTTGTGTGTCCCCTCCTGTAGCTGCCTCTGTTTCGACAGGTTTCCTGGATAGCTGGAATTGACCTGGCCCTTGGAAAGTGAGGAAGGGGTGAAATCCGTTGGGCCCACGGATGGATACCTTGGATCCATGGACTTAGGGCAGGTCTAATCACCTGGGATTCGAACCCACGGTGGGAATAAGGGAGGAGATATGGGGAGGGGGAGGGGAAGGATGTTTCCTGGAAGCAAACCTCACATAAACCCGGACACTCACACACACACCCTCACCCGAACACTCACAGGGGCACTCACACTCACACACACCCATAGACTGTGATAAGGGAGACCATCTGAAGGGACACAGATGGCCTCGTGGACCCACAGGCATAACCGGACACACACGCAACCGGACTCTCACACACTCACACGGACACTCACAGGGATAAGCACACACACAGACAGACATCCATAGACACAAACTGTGATAAGGGAGACCATCTGAGGGGACACAGATGGCCTCCTGGACCCACAGGTATATATCAATATTTAAATATACATATATATTTATAAATATAACATTTTTAAAAGATAAATAAATAAAATAAAAAATATTATATATATATATATATATATATATATATATATATATATATATATATATATATATATATAAAATACTAACTATATATGTCGTACCTAGTAGCCAGAACGCACTTCTCAGCCTACTATGCAAGGCCCTTTTTGCCTAATAAGCCAAGTTTTCCTGAATTAATATATTTTCTCTAATTTTTTTCTTATGAAATGATAAAACTGTTCATTTCATTATGTATGAGTTAAGTTCTTTTCATTTGAGTTAAAACTAATGTAGATATATAACCGAACCTAACCAACCCTAAAATGGTTAACATAAATTGATTGGAATATGTATGTTGACGCTTAGTTAGTGTTACTGTAATTTATATGGTTAACGTTTGAATGACATAGTTTCCCCTCATTGTCACATTTTGTGTTACTATTTCGCTGTTCATTCTCACTCTCTCTGAATCCCGTGGACTAATTGTACTCACGAGTGTTTGTTTAAGGTACGGTAACCATAGGCTTTTCACACAAAAATTTGCAACTATTTGCGAAGAAACATTTCTAAAGATTATCTAAGTTTCTAATAAATATTCTTTTTCCTAACATACAAGTCAATCACACAGTACCTAACTTCAGTCAGAAATACTTTTCTTACTATATCTCGCAACGTCTTTTGCTTATATATCCTATCTTAAAAAATAACAATTTTAATTTATAACTGGCAACCCCCCTCCCCTCCAGAGCTTTCAAGGCCACCAAACGTCATTCCTTTCCCTTAACCTCTCCCAAATTATCTTTTGCACCAATACACAAACTAGGGGGCTTTATTGCTGAGTGGACGTCGCTCCCGACTCGTAATCCTAGCTCATTCGATCCCCCGGTGATGGCACGAACGGAAATCAGCAGAGTTTCTATCATTCTGATGCCCTCTGTTACTTAGCAGTAAATATGTAAATGGGCGTTAGACAGCTGTTGCGGGCTGCTTCCTGGGTGTGTGTGTGTGTGGAATTTTTTTTTATTAGTTAATAATTGATTGATTGGCAGTTGAGAGGCGGACCGAAAGAGCAGAGCTCAACCCTCGCAAGTACAACTAGGTGAACACAACTAAATAAATACTAACAAACCACGATCTCGTACAATCCACTACACACACAACCCGACCTCCCCCCCAACTCCCTAAATCACTCTACCTAAGTCATTAAAAAATTAAAACAAATCAATTAATACACCAAAAATACTAACTATAAATAAAGGAACCAAATTTGAGACATACAGCGACTCCAGCGTGGTCTAGTCGGAAGAGAACGTGTTCTCATCTGGATAGATTGCGATCGAGCCTGTAGGAACTGGTGTGTAACTGCAGGGCACAAATATTTGTGTGTCCCCTCCTGTAGCTGCCTCTGTTTCGACAGGTTTCCTGGATAGCTGGAATTGACCTGGCCCTTGGAAAGTGAGGAAGGGGTGAAATCCGTTGGGCCCACGGATGGATACCTTGGATCCATGGACTTAGGGCAGGTCTAATCACCTGGGATTCGAACCCACGGTGGGAATAAGGGAGGAGATATGGGGAGGGGGAGGGGAAGGATGTTTCCTGGAACCAAACCTCACATAAACCCGGACACTCACACACACACCCTCACCCGAACACTCACAGGGGCACTCACACTCACACACACCCATAGACTGTGATAAGGGAGACCATCTGAAGGGACACAGATGGCCTCGTGGACCCACAGGCATAACCGGACACACACGCAACCGGACTCTCACACACTCACACGGACACTCACAGGGATAAGCACACACACAGACAGACATCCATAGACACAAACTGTGATAAGGGAGACCATCTGAGGGGACACAGATGGCCTCCTGGACCCACAGGTATATATCAATATTTAAATATACATATATATTTATAAATATAACATTTTTAAAAGATAAATAAATAAAATAAAAAATATTATATATATATATATATATATATATATATATATATATATATATATATATATATATATATATATATATATATATATATATATATATAATACTAACTATATATGTCGTACCTAGTAGCCAGAACGCACTTCTCAGCCTACTATGCAAGGCCCTTTTTGCCTAATAAGCCAAGTTTTCCTGAATTAATATATTTTCTCGAATTTTTTTCTTATGAAATGATAAAACTGTTCATTTCATTATGTATGAGTTAAGTTCTTTTCATTTGAGTTAAAACTAATGTAGATATATAACCGAACCTAACCAACCCTAAAATGGTTAACATAAATTGATTGGAATATGTATGTTGACGCTTAGTTAGTGTTACTGTAATTTATATGGTTAACGTTTGAATGACATAGTTTCCCCTCATTGTCACATTTTGTGTTACTATTTCGCTGTTCATTCTCACTCTCACTGAATCCCGTGGACTAATTGTACTCACGAGTGTTTGTTTAAGGTACGGTAACCATAGGCTTTTCACACAAAAATTTGCAACTATTTGCGAAGAAACATTTCTAAAGATTATCTAAGTTTCTAATAAATATTCTTTTTCCTAACATACAAGTCAATCACAGAGTACCTAACTTCAGTCAGAAATACTTTTCTTACTATATCTCGCAACGTCTTTTGCTTATATATCCTATCTTAAAAAATAACAATTTTAATTTATAACTGGCAACCCCCCTCCCCTCCAGAGCTTTCAAGGCCACCAAACGTCATTCCTTTCCCTTAACCTCTCCCAAATTATCTTTTGCACCAATACACAAACTAGGGGGCTTTATTGCTGAGTGGACGTCGCTCCCGACTCGTAATCCTAGCTCATTCGATCCCCCGGTGATGGCACGAACGGAAATCAGCAGAGTTTCTATCATTCTGATGCCCTCTGTTACTTAGCAGTAAATATGTAAATGGGCGTTAGACAGCTGTTGCGGGCTGCTTCCTGGGTGTGTGTGTGTGTGGAATTTTTTTTTATTAGTTAATAATTGATTGATTGATTGGCAGTTGAGAGGCGGACCGAAAGAGCAGAGCTCAACCCTAGCAAGTACAACTAGGTGAACACAACTAAATAAATACTAACAAACCACGATCTCGTACAATCCACTACACACACAACCCGACCTCCCCCCCAACTCCCTAAATCACTCTACCTAAGTCATTAAAAAATTAAAACAAATCAATTAATACACCAAAAATACTAACTATAAATAAAGGAACCAAATTTGAGACATACAGCGACTCCAGCGTGGTCTAGTCGGAAGAGAACGTGTTCTCATCTGGATAGATTGCGATCGAGCCTGTAGGAACTGGTGTGTAACTGCAGGGCACAAATATTTGTGTGTCCCCTCCTGTAGCTGCCTCTGTTTCGACAGGTTTCCTGGATAGCTGGAATTGACCTGGCCCTTGGAAAGTGAGGAAGGGGTGAAATCCGTTGGGCCCACGGATGGATACCTTGGATCCATGGACTTAGGGCAGGTCTAATCACCTGGGATTCGAACCCACGGTGGGAATAAGGGAGGAGATATGGGGAGGGGGAGGGGAAGGATGTTTCCTGGAACCAAACCTCACATAAACCCGGACACTCACACACACACCCTCACCCGAACACTCACAGGGGCACTCACACTCACACACACCCATAGACTGTGATAAGGGAGACCATCTGAAGGGACACAGATGGCCTCGTGGACCCACAGGCATAACCGGACACACACGCAACCGGACTCTCACACACTCACACGGACACTCACAGGGATAAGCACACACACAGACAGACATCCATAGACACAAACTGTGATAAGGGAGACCATCTGAGGGGACACAGATGGCCTCCTGGACCCACAGGTATATATCAATATTTAAATATACATATATATTTATAAATATAACATTTTTAAAAGATAAATAAATAAAATAAAAAATATTATATATATATATATATATATATATATATATATATATATATATATATATATATATATATATATATATATATATATAATACTAACTATATATGTCGTACCTAGTAGCCAGAACGCACTTCTCAGCCTACTATGCAAGGCCCTTTTTGCCTAATAAGCCAAGTTTTCCTGAATTAATATATTTTCTCGAATTTTTTTCTTATGAAATGATAAAACTGTTCATTTCATTATGTATGAGTTAAGTTCTTTTCATTTGAGTTAAAACTAATGTAGATATATAACCGAACCTAACCAACCCTAAAATGGTTAACATAAATTGATTGGAATATGTATGTTGACGCTTAGTTAGTGTTACTGTAATTTATATGGTTAACGTTTGAATGACATAGTTTCCCCTCATTGTCACATTTTGTGTTACTATTTCGCTGTTCATTCTCACTCTCACTGAATCCCGTGGACTAATTGTACTCACGAGTGTTTGTTTAAGGTACGGTAACCATAGGCTTTTCACACAAAAATTTGCAACTATTTGCGAAGAAACATTTCTAAAGATTATCTAAGTTTCTAATAAATATTCTTTTTCCTAACATACAAGTCAATCACACAGTACCTAACTTCAGTCAGAAATACTTTTCTTACTATATCTCGCAACGTCTTTTGCTTATATATCCTATCTTAAAAAATAACAATTTTAATTTATAACTGGCAACCCCCCTCCCCTCCAGAGCTTTCAAGGCCACCAAACGTCATTCCTTTCCCTTAACCTCTCCCAAATTATCTTTTGCACCAATACACAAACTAGGGGGCTTTATTGCTGAGTGGACGTCGCTCCCGACTCGTAATCCTAGCTCATTCGATCCCCCGGTGATGGCACGAACGGAAATCAGCAGAGTTTCTATCATTCTGATGCCCTCTGTTACTTAGCAGTAAATATGTAAATGGGCGTTAGACAGCTGTTGCGGGCTGCTTCCTGGGTGTGTGTGTGTGTGGAATTTTTTTTTATTAGTTAATAATTGATTGATTGATTGGCAGTTGAGAGGCGGACCGAAAGAGCAGAGCTCAACCCTAGCAAGTACAACTAGGTGAACACAACTAAATAAATACTAACAAACCACGATCTCGTACAATCCACTACACACACAACCCGACCTCCCCCCCAACTCCCTAAATCACTCTACCTAAGTCATTAAAAAATTAAAACAAATCAATTAATACACCAAAAATACTAACTATAAATAAAGGAACCAAATTTGAGACATACAGCGACTCCAGCGTGGTCTAGTCGGAAGAGAACGTGTTCTCATCTGGATAGATTGCGATCGAGCCTGTAGGAACTGGTGTGTAACTGCAGGGCACAAATATTTGTGTGTCCCCTCCTGTAGCTGCCTCTGTTTCGACAGGTTTCCTGGATAGCTGGAATTGACCTGGCCCTTGGAAAGTGAGGAAGGGGTGAAATCCGTTGGGCCCACGGATGGATACCTTGGATCCATGGACTTAGGGCAGGTCTAATCACCTGGGATTCGAACCCACGGTGGGAATAAGGGAGGAGATATGGGGAGGGGGAGGGGAAGGATGTTTCCTGGAACCAAACCTCACATAAACCCGGACACTCACACACACACCCTCACCCGAACACTCACAGGGGCACTCACACTCACACACACCCATAGACTGTGATAAGGGAGACCATCTGAAGGGACACAGATGGCCTCGTGGACCCACAGGCATAACCGGACACACACGCAACCGGACTCTCACACACTCACACGGACACTCACTGGGATAAGCACACACACAGACAGACATCCATAGACACAAACTGTGATAAGGGAGACCATCTGAGGGGACACAGATGGCCTCCTGGACCCACAGGTATATATCAATATTTAAATATACATATATATTTATAAATATAACATTTTTAAAAGATAAATAAATAAAATAAAAAATATTATATATATATATATATATATATATATATATATATATATATATATATATATATATATATATATAATACTAACTATATATGTCGTACCTAGTAGCCAGAACGCACTTCTCAGCCTACTATGCAAGGCCCTTTTTGCCTAATAAGCCAAGTTTTCCTGAATTAATATATTTTCTCGAATTTTTTTCTTATGAAATGATAAAACTGTTCATTTCATTATGTATGAGTTAAGTTCTTTTCATTTGAGTTAAAACTAATGTAGATATATAACCGAACCTAACCAACCCTAAAATGGTTAACATAAATTGATTGGAATATGTATGTTGACGCTTAGTTAGTGTTACTGTAATTTATATGGTTAACGTTTGAATGACATAGTTTCCCCTCATTGTCACATTTTGTGTTACTATTTCGCTGTTCATTCTCACTCTCACTGAATCCCGTGGACTAATTGTACTCACGAGTGTTTGTTTAAGGTACGGTAACCATAGGCTTTTCACACAAAAATTTGCAACTATTTGCGAAGAAACATTTCTAAAGATTATCTAAGTTTCTAATAAATATTCTTTTTCCTAACATACAAGTCAATCACACAGTACCTAACTTCAGTCAGAAATACTTTTCTTACTATATCTCGCAACGTCTTTTGCTTATATATCCTATCTTAAAAAATAACAATTTTAATTTATAACTGGCAACCCCCCTCCCCTCCAGAGCTTTCAAGGCCACCAAACGTCATTCCTTTCCCTTAACCTCTCCCAAATTATCTTTTGCACCAATACACAAACTAGGGGGCTTTATTGCTGAGTGGACGTCGCTCCCGACTCGTAATCCTAGCTCATTCGATCCCCCGGTGATGGCACGAACGGAAATCAGCAGAGTTTCTATCATTCTGATGCCCTCTGTTACTTAGCAGTAAATATGTAAATGGGCGTTAGACAGCTGTTGCGGGCTGCTTCCTGGGTGTGTGTGTGTGTGGAATTTTTTTTTATTAGTTAATAATTGATTGATTGATTGGCAGTTGAGAGGCGGACCGAAAGAGCAGAGCTCAACCCTAGCAAGTACAACTAGGTGAACACAACTAAATAAATACTAACAAACCACGATCTCGTACAATCCACTACACACACAACCCGACCTCCCCCCCAACTCCCTAAATCACTCTACCTAAGTCATTAAAAAATTAAAACAAATCAATTAATACACCAAAAATACTAACTATAAATAAAGGAACCAAATTTGAGACATACAGCGACTCCAGCGTGGTCTAGTCGGAAGAGAACGTGTTCTCATCTGGATAGATTGCGATCGAGCCTGTAGGAACTGGTGTGTAACTGCAGGGCACAAATATTTGTGTGTCCCCTCCTGTAGCTGCCTCTGTTTCGACAGGTTTCCTGGATAGCTGGAATTGACCTGGCCCTTGGAAAGTGAGCAAGGGGTGAAATCCGTTGGGCCCACGGATGGATACCTTGGATCCATGGACTTAGGGCAGGTCTAATCACCTGGGATTCGAACCCACGGTGGGAATAAGGGAGGAGATATGGGGAGGGGGAGGGGAAGGATGTTTCCTGGAACCAAACCTCACATAAACCCGGACACTCACACACACACCCTCACCCGAACACTCACAGGGGCACTCACACTCACACACACCCATAGACTGTGATAAGGGAGACCATCTGAAGGGACACAGATGGCCTCGTGGACCCACAGGCATAACCGGACACACACGCAACCGGACTCTCACACACTCACACGGACACTCACTGGGATAAGCACACACACAGACAGACATCCATAGACACAAACTGTGATAAGGGAGACCATCTGAGGGGACACAGATGGCCTCCTGGACCCACAGGTATATATCAATATTTAAATATACATATATATTTATAAATATAACATTTTTAAAAGATAAATAAATAAAATAAAAAATATTATATATATATATATATATATATATATATATATATATATATATATATATATATATATATATATATATATATATATATATATGTCGTACCTAGTAGCCAGAACGCACTTCTCAGCCTACTATGCAAGGCCCGATTTGCCTAATAAGCCAAGTTTTACTGAATTAATATATTTTCTCTAATTTTTTTCTTATAAAATGATAAATCTACCCATTTCATTATGTATGAGGTAAATTTTTTTTTATTGGAGTTAAAATTAACGTAGATATATGACCGAACCTAACCAACCCTACCTAACCTAACCTAACCTATCTTTATAGGTTAGGTTAGGTTAGGTAGCCGAAAAAGTTAGGTTAGGTTCGGTTAGGTAAGTTAGGTAGTCTAAAAACAATTAATTCATGAAAACTTGGCTTATTAGGCAAATCGGGCCTTGCATAGTAGGCCGAGAAGTGCGTTCTGGCTACTAGGTACGACATATATATATATATATAATACTAACTATATATGTCGTACCTAGTAGCCAGAACGCACTTCTCAGCCTACTATGCAAGGCCCTTTTTGCCTAATAAGCCAAGTTTTCCTGAATTAATATATTTTCTCGAATTTTTTTCTTATGAAATGATAAAACTGTTCATTTCATTATGTATGAGTTAAGTTCTTTTCATTTGAGTTAAAACTAATGTAGATATATAACCGAACCTAACCAACCCTAAAATGGTTAACATAAATTGATTGGAATATGTATGTTGACGCTTAGTTAGTGTTACTGTAATTTATATGGTTAACGTTTGAATGACATAGTTTCCCCTCATTGTCACATTTTGTGTTACTATTTCGCTGTTCATTCTCACTCTCACTGAATCCCGTGGACTAATTGTACTCACGAGTGTTTGTTTAAGGTACGGTAACCATAGGCTTTTCACACAAAAATTTGCAACTATTTGCGAAGAAACATTTCTAAAGATTATCTAAGTTTCTAATAAATATTCTTTTTCCTAACATACAAGTCAATCACACAGTACCTAACTTCAGTCAGAAATACTTTTCTTACTATATCTCGCAACGTCTTTTGCTTATATATCCTATCTTAAAAAATAACAATTTTAATTTATAACTGGCAACCCCCCTCCCCTCCAGAGCTTTCAAGGCCACCAAACGTCATTCCTTTCCCTTAACCTCTCCCAAATTATCTTTTGCACCAATACACAAACTAGGGGGCTTTATTGCTGAGTGGACGTCGCTCCCGACTCGTAATCCTAGCTCATTCGATCCCCCGGTGATGGCACGAACGGAAATCAGCAGAGTTTCTATCATTCTGATGCCCTCTGTTACTTAGCAGTAAATATGTAAATGGGCGTTAGACAGCTGTTGCGGGCTGCTTCCTGGGTGTGTGTGTGTGTGGAATTTTTTTTTATTAGTTAATAATTGATTGATTGATTGGCAGTTGAGAGGCGGACCGAAAGAGCAGAGCTCAACCCTAGCAAGTACAACTAGGTGAACACAACTAAATAAATACTAACAAACCACGATCTCGTACAATCCACTACACACACAACCCGACCTCCCCCCCAACTCCCTAAATCACTCTACCTAAGTCATTAAAAAATTAAAACAAATCAATTAATACACCAAAAATACTAACTATAAATAAAGGAACCAAATTTGAGACATACAGCGACTCCAGCGTGGTCTAGTCGGAAGAGAACGTGTTCTCATCTGGATAGATTGCGATCGAGCCTGTAGGAACTGGTGTGTAACTGCAGGGCACAAATATTTGTGTGTCCCCTCCTGTAGCTGCCTCTGTTTCGACAGGTTTCCTGGATAGCTGGAATTGACCTGGCCCTTGGAAAGTGAGGAAGGGGTGAAATCCGTTGGGCCCACGGATGGATACCTTGGATCCATGGACTTAGGGCAGGTCTAATCACCTGGGATTCGAACCCACGGTGGGAATAAGGGAGGAGATATGGGGAGGGGGAGGGGAAGGATGTTTCCTGGAACCAAACCTCACATAAACCCGGACACTCACACACACACCCTCACCCGAACACTCACAGGGGCACTCACACTCACACACACCCATAGACTGTGATAAGGGAGACCATCTGAAGGGACACAGATGGCCTCGTGGACCCACAGGCATAACCGGACACACACGCAACCGGACTCTCACACACTCACACGGACACTCACTGGGATAAGCACACACACAGACAGACATCCATAGACACAAACTGTGATAAGGGAGACCATCTGAGGGGACACAGATGGCCTCCTGGACCCACAGGTATATATCAATATTTAAATATACATATATATTTATAAATATAACATTTTTAAAAGATAAATAAATAAAATAAAAAATATTATATATATATATATATATATATATATATATATATATATATATATATATATATATATATATATATATAATACTAACTATATATGTCGTACCTAGTAGCCAGAACGCACTTCTCAGCCTACTATGCAAGGCCCTTTTTGCCTAATAAGCCAAGTTTTCCTGAATTAATATATTTTCTCGAATTTTTTTCTTATGAAATGATAAAACTGTTCATTTCATTATGTATGAGTTAAGTTCTTTTCATTTGAGTTAAAACTAATGTAGATATATAACCGAACCTAACCAACCCTAAAATGGTTAACATAAATTGATTGGAATATGTATGTTGACGCTTAGTTAGTGTTACTGTAATTTATATGGTTAACGTTTGAATGACATAGTTTCCCCTCATTGTCACATTTTGTGTTACTATTTCGCTGTTCATTCTCACTCTCTCTGAATCCCGTGGACTAATTGTACTCACGAGTGTTTGTTTAAGGTACGGTAACCATAGGCTTTTCACACAAAAATTTGCAACTATTTGCGAAGAAACATTTCTAAAGATTATCTAAGTTTCTAATAAATATTCTTTTTCCTAACATACAAGTCAATCACACAGTACCTAACTTCAGTCAGAAATACTTTTCTTACTATATCTCGCAACGTCTTTTGCTTATATATCCTATCTTAAAAAATAACAATTTTAATTTATAACTGGCAACCCCCCTCCCCTCCAGAGCTTTCAAGGCCACCAAACGTCATTCCTTTCCCTTAACCTCTCCCAAATTATCTTTTGCACCAATACACAAACTAGGGGGCTTTATTGCTGAGTGGACGTCGCTCCCGACTCGTAATCCTAGCTCATTCGATCCCCCGGTGATGGCACGAACGGAAATCAGCAGAGTTTCTATCATTCTGATGCCCTCTGTTACTTAGCAGTAAATATGTAAATGGGCGTTAGACAGCTGTTGCGGGCTGCTTCCTGGGTGTGTGTGTGTGTGGAATTTTTTTTTATTAGTTAATAATTGATTGATTGATTGGCAGTTGAGAGGCGGACCGAAAGAGCAGAGCTCAACCCTAGCAAGTACAACTAGGTGAACACAACTAAATAAATACTAACAAACCACGATCTCGTACAATCCACTACACACACAACCCGACCTCCCCCCCAACTCCCTAAATCACTCTACCTAAGTCATTAAAAAATTAAAACAAATCAATTAATACACCAAAAATACTAACTATAAATAAAGGAACCAAATTTGAGACATACAGCGACTCCAGCGTGGTCTAGTCGGAAGAGAACGTGTTCTCATCTGGATAGATTGCGATCGAGCCTGTAGGAACTGGTGTGTAACTGCAGGGCACAAATATTTGTGTGTCCCCTCCTGTAGCTGCCTCTGTTTCGACAGGTTTCCTGGATAGCTGGAATTGACCTGGCCCTTGGAAAGTGAGGAAGGGGTGAAATCCGTTGGGCCCACGGATGGATACCTTGGATCCATGGACTTAGGGCAGGTCTAATCACCTGGGATTCGAACCCACGGTGGGAATAAGGGAGGAGATATGGGGAGGGGGAGGGGAAGGATGTTTCCTGGAACCAAACCTCACATAAACCCGGACACTCACACACACACCCTCACCCGAACACTCACAGGGGCACTCACACTCACACACACCCATAGACTGTGATAAGGGAGACCATCTGAAGGGACACAGATGGCCTCGTGGACCCACAGGCATAACCGGACACACACGCAACCGGACTCTCACACACTCACACGGACACTCACAGGGATAAGCACACACACAGACAGACATCCATAGACACAAACTGTGATAAGGGAGACCATCTGAGGGGACACAGATGGCCTCCTGGACCCACAGGTATATATCAATATTTAAATATACATATATATTTATAAATATAACATTTTTAAAAGATAAATAAATAAAATAAAAAATATTATATATATATATATATATATATATATATATATATATATATATATATATATATATATATAATACTAACTATATATGTCGTACCTAGTAGCCAGAACGCACTTCTCAGCCTACTATGCAAGGCCCTTTTTGCCTAATAAGCCAAGTTTTCCTGAATTAATATATTTTCTCGAATTTTTTTCTTATGAAATGATAAAACTGTTCATTTCATTATGTATGAGTTAAGTTCTTTTCATTTGAGTTAAAACTAATGTAGATATATAACCGAACCTAACCAACCCTAAAATGGTTAACATAAATTGATTGGAATATGTATGTTGACGCTTAGTTAGTGTTACTGTAATTTATATGGTTAACGTTTGAATGACATAGTTTCCCCTCATTGTCACATTTTGTGTTACTATTTCGCTGTTCATTCTCACTCTCACTGAATCCCGTGGACTAATTGTACTCACGAGTGTTTGTTTAAGGTACGGTAACCATAGGCTTTTCACACAAAAATTTGCAACTATTTGCGAAGAAACATTTCTAAAGATTATCTAAGTTTCTAATAAATATTCTTTTTCCTAACATACAAGTCAATCACACAGTACCTAACTTCAGTCAGAAATACTTTTCTTACTATATCTCGCAACGTCTTTTGCTTATATATCCTATCTTAAAAAATAACAATTTTAATTTATAACTGGCAACCCCCCTCCCCTCCAGAGCTTTCAAGGCCACCAAACGTCATTCCTTTCCCTTAACCTCTCCCAAATTATCTTTTGCACCAATACACAAACTAGGGGGCTTTATTGCTGAGTGGACGTCGCTCCCGACTCGTAATCCTAGCTCATTCGATCCCCCGGTGATGGCACGAACGGAAATCAGCAGAGTTTCTATCATTCTGATGCCCTCTGTTACTTAGCAGTAAATATGTAAATGGGCGTTAGACAGCTGTTGCGGGCTGCTTCCTGGGTGTGTGTGTGTGTGGAATTTTTTTTTATTAGTTAATAATTGATTGATTGATTGGCAGTTGAGAGGCGGACCGAAAGAGCAGAGCTCAACCCTAGCAAGTACAACTAGGTGAACACAACTAAATAAATACTAACAAACCACGATCTCGTACAATCCACTACACACACAACCCGACCTCCCCCCCAACTCCCTAAATCACTCTACCTAAGTCATTAAAAAATTAAAACAAATCAATTAATACACCAAAAATACTAACTATAAATAAAGGAACCAAATTTGAGACATACAGCGACTCCAGCGTGGTCTAGTCGGAAGAGAACGTGTTCTCATCTGGATAGATTGCGATCGAGCCTGTAGGAACTGGTGTGTAACTGCAGGGCACAAATATTTGTGTGTCCCCTCCTGTAGCTGCCTCTGTTTCGACAGGTTTCCTGGATAGCTGGAATTGACCTGGCCCTTGGAAAGTGAGGAAGGGGTGAAATCCGTTGGGCCCACGGATGGATACCTTGGATCCATGGACTTAGGGCAGGTCTAATCACCTGGGATTCGAACCCACGGTGGGAATAAGGGAGGAGATATGGGGAGGGGGAGGGGAAGGATGTTTCCTGGAACCAAACCTCACATAAACCCGGACACTCACACACACACCCTCACCCGAACACTCACAGGGGCACTCACACTCACACACACCCATAGACTGTGATAAGGGAGACCATCTGAAGGGACACAGATGGCCTCGTGGACCCACAGGCATAACCGGACACACACGCAACCGGACTCTCACACACTCACACGGACACTCACTGGGATAAGCACACACACAGACAGACATCCATAGACACAAACTGTGATAAGGGAGACCATCTGAGGGGACACAGATGGCCTCCTGGACCCACAGGTATATATCAATATTTAAATATACATATATATTTATAAATATAACATTTTTAAAAGATAAATAAATAAAATAAAAAATATTATATATATATATATATATATATATATATATATATATATATATATATATATATAATACTAACTATATATGTCGTACCTAGTAGCCAGAACGCACTTCTCAGCCTACTATGCAAGGCCCTTTTTGCCTAATAAGCCAAGTTTTCCTGAATTAATATATTTTCTCGAATTTTTTTCTTATGAAATGATAAAACTGTTCATTTCATTATGTATGAGTTAAGTTCTTTTCATTTGAGTTAAAACTAATGTACATATATAACCGAACCTAACCAACCCTAAAATGGTTAACATAAATTGATTGGAATATGTATGTTGACGCTTAGTTAGTGTTACTGTAATTTATATGGTTAACGTTTGAATGACATAGTTTCCCCTCATTGTCACATTTTGTGTTACTATTTCGCTGTTCATTCTCACTCTCACTGAATCCCGTGGACTAATTGTACTCACGAGTGTTTGTTTAAGGTACGGTAACCATAGGCTTTTCACACAAAAATTTGCAACTATTTGCGAAGAAACATTTCTAAAGATTATCTAAGTTTCTAATAAATATTCTTTTTCCTAACATACAAGTCAATCACACAGTACCTAACTTCAGTCAGAAATACTTTTCTTACTATATCTCGCAACGTCTTTTGCTTATATATCCTATCTTAAAAAATAACAATTTTAATTTATAACTGGCAACCCCCCTCCCCTCCAGAGCTTTCAAGGCCACCAAACGTCATTCCTTTCCCTTAACCTCTCCCAAATTATCTTTTGCACCAATACACAAACTAGGGGGCTTTATTGCTGAGTGGACGTCGCTCCCGACTCGTAATCCTAGCTCATTCGATCCCCCGGTGATGGCACGAACGGAAATCAGCAGAGTTTCTATCATTCTGATGCCCTCTGTTACTTAGCAGTAAATATGTAAATGGGCGTTAGACAGCTGTTGCGGGCTGCTTCCTGGGTGTGTGTGTGTGTGGAATTTTTTTTTATTAGTTAATAATTGATTGATTGATTGGCAGTTGAGAGGCGGACCGAAAGAGCAGAGCTCAACCCTAGCAAGTACAACTAGGTGAACACAACTAAATAAATACTAACAAACCACGATCTCGTACAATCCACTACACACACAACCCGACCTCCCCCCCAACTCCCTAAATCACTCTACCTAAGTCATTAAAAAATTAAAACAAATCAATTAATACACCAAAAATACTAACTATAAATAAAGGAACCAAATTTGAGACATACAGCGACTCCAGCGTGGTCTAGTCGGAAGAGAACGTGTTCTCATCTGGATAGATTGCGATCGAGCCTGTAGGAACTGGTGTGTAACTGCAGGGCACAAATATTTGTGTGTCCCCTCCTGTAGCTGCCTCTGTTTCGACAGGTTTCCTGGATAGCTGGAATTGACCTGGCCCTTGGAAAGTGAGGAAGGGGTGAAATCCGTTGGGCCCACGGATGGATACCTTGGATCCATGGACTTAGGGCAGGTCTAATCACCTGGGATTCGAACCCACGGTGGGAATAAGGGAGGAGATATGGGGAGGGGGAGGGGAAGGATGTTTCCTGGAACCAAACCTCACATAAACCCGGACACTCACACACACACCCTCACCCGAACACTCACAGGGGCACTCACACTCACACACACCCATAGACTGTGATAAGGGAGACCATCTGAAGGGACACAGATGGCCTCGTGGACCCACAGGCATAACCGGACACACACGCAACCGGACTCTCACACACTCACACGGACACTCACAGGGATAAGCACACACACAGACAGACATCCATAGACACAAACTGTGATAAGGGAGACCATCTGAGGGGACACAGATGGCCTCCTGGACCCACAGGTATATATCAATATTTAAATATACATATATATTTATAAATATAACATTTTTAAAAGATAAATAAATAAAATAAAAAATATTATATATATATATATATATATATATATATATATATATATATATATATATATATATATATATAAAATACTAACTATATATGTCGTACCTAGTAGCCAGAACGCACTTCTCAGCCTACTATGCAAGGCCCTTTTTGCCTAATAAGCCAAGTTTTCCTGAATTAATATATTTTCTCTAATTTTTTTCTTATGAAATGATAAAACTGTTCATTTCATTATGTATGAGTTAAGTTCTTTTCATTTGAGTTAAAACTAATGTAGATATATAACCGAACCTAACCAACCCTAAAATGGTTAACATAAATTGATTGGAATATGTATGTTGACGCTTAGTTAGTGTTACTGTAATTTATATGGTTAACGTTTGAATGACATAGTTTCCCCTCATTGTCACATTTTGTGTTACTATTTCGCTGTTCATTCTCACTCTCTCTGAATCCCGTGGACTAATTGTACTCACGAGTGTTTGTTTAAGGTACGGTAACCATAGGCTTTTCACACAAAAATTTGCAACTATTTGCGAAGAAACATTTCTAAAGATTATCTAAGTTTCTAATAAATATTCTTTTTCCTAACATACAAGTCAATCACACAGTACCTAACTTCAGTCAGAAATACTTTTCTTACTATATCTCGCAACGTCTTTTGCTTATATATCCTATCTTAAAAAATAACAATTTTAATTTATAACTGGCAACCCCCCTCCCCTCCAGAGCTTTCAAGGCCACCAACCGTCATTCCTTTCCCTTAACCTCTCCCAAATTATCTTTTGCACCAATACACAAACTAGGGGGCTTTATTGCTGAGTGGACGTCGCTCCCGACTCGTAATCCTAGCTCATTCGATCCCCCGGTGATGGCACGAACGGAAATCAGCAGAGTTTCTATCATTCTGATGCCCTCTGTTACTTAGCAGTAAATATGTAAATGGGCGTTAGACAGCTGTTGCGGGCTGCTTCCTGGGTGTGTGTGTGTGTGGAATTTTTTTTTATTAGTTAATAATTGATTGATTGATTGGCAGTTGAGAGGCGGACCGAAAGAGCAGAGCTCAACCCTCGCAAGTACAACTAGGTGAACACAACTAAATAAATACTAACAAACCACGATCTCGTACAATCCACTACACACACAACCCGACCTCCCCCCCAACTCCCTAAATCACTCTACCTAAGTCATTAAAAAATTAAAACAAATCAATTAATACACCAAAAATACTAACTATAAATAAAGGAACCAAATTTGAGACATACAGCGACTCCAGCGTGGTCTAGTCGGAAGAGAACGTGTTCTCATCTGGATAGATTGCGATCGAGCCTGTAGGAACTGGTGTGTAACTGCAGGGCACAAATATTTGTGTGTCCCCTCCTGTAGCTGCCTCTGTTTCGACAGGTTTCCTGGATAGCTGGAATTGACCTGGCCCTTGGAAAGTGAGGAAGGGGTGAAATCCGGTGGGCCCACGGATGGATACCTTGGATCCATGGACTTAGGGCAGGTCTAATCACCTGGGATTCGAACCCACGGTGGGAATAAGGGAGGAGATATGGGGAGGGGGAGGGGAAGGATGTTTCCTGGAACCAAACCTCACATAAACCCGGACACTCACACACACACCCTCACCCGAACACTCACAGGGGCACTCACACTCACACACA
>NW_027190614.1:0-20000 GCF_040958095.1 Procambarus clarkii
ATTATTATTATTATAGCTTCAAGACTCTGAACCAATATAGAAGCATCAAGAGGAAGTGCTTGTGTTATGGGCCAATAGGCCTTCTGCAGTTACTTCCATTCTTATGTTTTTATTCCCATTGGTTCGTGTTTTATCTTGTGTAAATGTCAATCACCTTACCCAAAACTTTGGTACCATATCACCTCACCCATGTATATATATATATATATATATATATATATATATATATATATATATATATATATATGTATATTATATATAATATATAATATAGATGTATATTATATATAATATATATATATATATATATATATATATATATATATATATATAGATATTATATATATATATATAATTATATTATATATATATATATATATATATATATATATATATATATATATATATATATATAATATACAGAGTAAATCTACCCCAAAAGTAATGATTTATTTGTCTACAAAACTAAACTCTTTTTTGGAATCATATGAGGCCCCTCCACTGAGGGGGGAGGCCTGGATGTTTATTGTCATGTGTATTCATGCTGCTTGCATGTCGTCGTTTATTTTGCCTTTGTTGTTTTTTTGACAGCTTTCTTTGCCTTGGGTGGTTTGGGAGATTTTGAAGCTCTCTTTATTTTGGGCTTTTTGTTCCCAACAACAAGCTGCTGCTGCTGCTGCTGCTTCTTTTTCAAGGCTGTAGGTGGTTTGTTGCTTGTGGCGGCTTTCTTGGGAGTTACCACGGCCTTCTTTGCTGCTGTAGATGGTTTCTTGGTTGTGGTGGCTTTCTTGGGAGTTAGAACGGCCCTCTTCTCTGCTACGGCCAGCTTGAATGATCCACTAGCTCCACTTCCCTTGGTCTGAACAAGAATGCCGTCAGCCACTGCTTTCTTGAGAAATCTTCGGATGTAAATGGCGATCTTGGCAGCCTCGACTTTGTTGTTGGCAACAACGTACTTCTTGATTGCTTGTAGAGACGAGCCCTTACGGTCTTTGAGTGCTGCGACCGCGGCTAGAACCATTTGACTAGTTTTCGGGTGAGCAACCTGGACGCGAGGTTTCCTGGTGGTGGCCACCACAGCAGCAGCAGCCGCAGCCTTCTTGGTAGGCTTTGCTTCTACCATGATGATGATGAACCAACCAAGGTGATGAGAGACGCTCAGACAGTCACGGGGGAATGATGCTGCCGCCGCTTGAGCCGAACCTATTTATGTGCCGGCACGGTACAGAAGCTGCAACCTGGCAACTCGTCCACCAATCACGACGGTTGGTTTTACGGCTCCGAAACCTGGATCCCATATCTTCTCTAAAATAGAAGCATTTGTTCATGTTCTTTGTAAAAGTATCATAAAGCAGGACAGATGAGACAAATATCATAAAAACTGAAGAGCAGATGAGCACACACATGTTTGTATTACAAAAGAAAATCCACAAATTCATTAGAAATTGGCAGGGCAGGCTGAGGAAGTAGGTAGATGTAAAATGTCTGTAAATGGCGAAAGAACATAAACCCAAGACTGAATAAACGATGTTAAATATCCATGCCAAGGAGACAAAAATATGTTAGGATACAATTACCATTAAGACACCACAAGCAGGTCCGTATCCTGCCGCGATGACTTAAAAGAGTTGGTTATTAGCCACAATGTGTAGGCAGTCTCATGCCAACGGCCATACCACGTTGAGAACACCGCTTCTCGTCCGATCAGCGAAGTTAAGCAACGTTGGGTTTGGTTAGTACTTGGATGGGTGACCGCCTGGGAACACCAAATGCTGTTGGCAATAATGTTTTTTGTTTTGTTTTGTTTTGTTTCGTTTGTTTTTGTTTGAATGGCTGGCTCCACGGGAAATTCACGGAGTTGTGTGGAATAAGGCCTGGTAAAATGAATTAATATGTATGTCATGTTTAAAACAAACTCGCTTAATATAGATATTGTGTGAGGCTTTATACAAAAACAAACAACCAAAACAAAACATGTTGTATATATATATATATATAGCTTAATCCGGGTTTGAACTCGCAACTCCAAGAATACGCATCACTTATATACACTTTACCACTGGACCACTGCTGCAGGACACTAGCTTGATGCTGAGGTATCAATTTAATGACGTAAATGCCATTTCCACAAATAAATGATAATTAAAAAGTATTTGTATGTACAAATCTTTTCTGTTTAAAAGGCTACAATATCAGTTACTGATATAATTTGTGTTAATGTTTCTATACCCACAAGAAGGCATATTTTTGCTTATATGTAAAGGGTACGGAGAAGGAATCCACAGACCATCATTCCCCTCCCCTTCCCTCCCCCCCCCCCCCCACCCCCAACTCCCACCTACTACCACCACCACCACCACCACCACCAATCACCACCAATCACCACCAATCACCACCACCAATCACCACCACCACATCTAACCGAAAACCCCCTAACACATCAACCCTCCCCCCAATCAACAGGCGAAATAATAACCCTCAAATGCCTGCCTGCCTGCCTGCCTGCAAGCCAAACTAACGGTCTTCTCAGAAAGAAAATCTCTTTGTATCTGTATTACTTGATGAAATGTATGATTCTAATAATGAAAATAAATTTTGATGTCGGTTGTATGAGCATAATGACCAATATGCACATGATATGAATGAATTAAATAGTGTAGTTTTAAGTAATTAGGTTGTAGACACATTAAGCGGATATGATATTTGACGCGTCCAGAACTGGTGATTTTTGGTTTAGTTTTAAATGCACCACCACCACCACCACCACCACCATTGCTTCCCCAGAGCCTAATTAAGGACCGGTAAAAGGAGTCAATATGTATGTCATCTATAAAACCAAAGAATGAATAAAAAAACACACACAAACCTACATAATAGTATTAGGAAGATTGTATGGCAAAAAAAAAAAGTATTATTCCCATTGGGTCGTTTGAACTCGCGACTTCCAAAACACCAGCCACACACCTTACAACCCAGCCACCATAGAGTTGGTATAATTGTGCAACTTTAGTTATAAAAGTAAAGTTTTCTCACATTGTATTGATAACTTAAAGGATTTTTTTTTTTTTTGCATGTACAAATCTTATTGTCTGTTCTATGAAAAGGCTTGATGTAAATTATGTATTTTTTGAATGATTGAATTGTAGGCACATTAAGCGGATTCGATATTTGATATATCCAGAAAAGGCGATTTATGTTCAGTTTTAAAATGCATCACCGTTAACGCTAAAGGACTGGTAAAATGACTCGATGTTTGTCATTTTTAAAATAAACACTAAAACAAGGCCCTTAACATATATAATGTTTGAATATAAATTGAATGCATATAAATACAAAGTGGGAGTGGCTGGCTGGCTGGCTGGCTGGCTGGCTGGCTGGCTGGCTGGCTGGCTGGCTGGCTGGCTGGCTGGCTGGCTGGCTGTGGCTGGCTGCCTGGCTGCCTGCCTGCCTGCCTGCCTGCCTGCCTGCCTGCCTGCCTGCCTGCCTGCCTGCCTGGCTGCTGCCTGCCTGCCTGCCTGCCTGCCTGCCTGCCTGCCTGCCTGCCTGCCTGCCTGCCTGCCTGCCTGCCTGCCTGCCTGCCTGCCTGTCTGGCTGCCTGGCTGCCTGGCTGCCTGCCTGCCTGCCTGTGCCTTGCCTTGCCTTGCCTTGCCTTGCCTTGCCTTGCCTTGCCTTGCCTTGCCTTGCCTTGCCTTGCCTTGCCCTGCCCTGCCTTGGCTGCAGCTGGCTGGCTGGCTGGCTGGCTGGCTGGCCGTAAATCAACTCTTAACAACACCACACCACACCACACCATCACTCATCACCCATCACCCACCACCGGCCCCAGTCTCCCAGCCTCTCTTATATACCCGAGCAGGCCCTTTAAATTATTTGAATTGTTGCACTTCGGCCAATGGCAGGCACGATCGCTGCTGCTCAAACATATTCTGGTTCACAAGTATTAATATATATATATATATATATATATATATATATATATATATATATATATATATATATATATATATATATATATATATATATTCATGAAACACATTAAAACCTTGATCATTTATTCATTCATTACGTCTAGTGAAGAATTGCTTTTGTTCATTTGTATGATTAAAAATGGATAGAATATGAATTCCTCGCTTAAAGTAAAATATAAAATATATATTGGATTTATATGATTGGTTAATATTCCAAGTGATGCTGAATATCCCCTATAATTTTGTTTTGTTTGTTTGTTATGTACACATTCCAAATGAAATCAATATAAATGTTATTATTAATGTTTGAAAGTTGATTGTCTACTTGAATCTCTCTATTAAAGTGTGTGTGGCTCCGGATGGAGCCTGGTTATGGTATTTGTCGCGGTGGGTGGCAGAAGTGCTTACTTCTTCTCTGTCTTCTTTGGCAAAAGAACTGCCTGAATGTTTGGAAGAACACCTCCCTGTGCAATGGTTACGCCAGACAGAAGTTTGTTGAGTTCTTCGTCGTTGCGGATGGCCAACTGCAAGTGACGTGGGATGATACGGGTCTTCTTGTTGTCACGTGCGGCGTTACCGGCGAGCTCGAGAACTTCGGCAGCGAGGTATTCCATGACGGCTGCCAGGTAGACAGGAGCGCCAGCACCGACGCGTTCGGCGTAGTTGCCCTTACGCAGCAGACGGTGAATTCTGCCCACGGGGAACTGAAGTCCGGCCCTGCTGGAGCGAGACTTTGACTTGCCCTTCACTTTGCCTCCCTTGCCGCGTCCTGACATTGCTGCTGCTGTTGTGGGTTTGTGGTGTTTTAATGCCGGCCCGCAGATCGAGCTTCGTGTTATATACCCCGCTCAGGATCAAGGGAGTCCGCCACTGACCAATCAGCGCGCTCCGCCACGCGACCCGCTCTGAGCTGAGTCGCGAGCGGGATATAAAAGGAAAGCTCGACTCGCGCAAAAGTTCATTATTGTATCGCAACGCCAGCCAGCACGAGCATCATCATGCCACCCAAGGCATCTGGAAAGGCTGCCAAGAAGGCCGGAAAGGCCCAGAAGGCCATTGCCAAGGGCGATAAGAAAAAGAAGCGCAGGAGGAAGGAGAGCTACAGCATCTACATCTACAAAGTGCTGAAGCAGGTCCACCCCGACACTGGTATCTCTTCCAAAGCCATGTCGATCATGAACTCGTTCGTGAACGACATCTTCGAGCGCATCGCCGCCGAGGCTTCTCGCCTGGCCCACTACAACAAGCGTTCCACCATTACCAGTCGGGAGATCCAGACGGCTGTAAGGCTCCTGTTGCCCGGAGAACTGGCCAAGCACGCCGTCTCTGAGGGCACTAAGGCCGTCACCAAGTACACCTCCTCCAAGTAAACGGCTTACTTACTGCCCTGTGGTGGTGGCTTGGCCTCAAACCAACAAACTCGGCTCCATTGGAGCCACACTTTAATTTCTAAAGAGATTGTGAGTGTTAGACACCAATACTATTATAACAAAAACCTCTGTCACTGAAAGCAAATAGCTATAAAATGAGAATATTTATGAAACTGTCTGTGTGTGTTTCTCTCTCTCAGTCTCTGTCTGTCTGTCTGTCTGTCTGTCTGTCTGTCTGTCTGTCTGTCTGTCTGTCTTGTCTGTCTGTCTGTCTGTCTGTCTGTCTGTCTGTCTGTCTGTGTCTCTCTCTCTCTCTCTCTCTCTCTCTCTCTCTCTCTCTCTCTCTCTCTCTCTCTCTCTCTCTCTCTCTCTCTCTCTCTCTTCTCTCTCTCAACACATATAAGCACTCGGTATCTTTTTTCTAGAGATTAGAGATTCATTGTTATGTTCCACATTAGGATTACTATGCAGGCCACCCTCTTAGGTTTGAAAATGTCAAGAAAACGGTTAATTTAAAATGTCATCTCCTAACTTAACAGATTAAGCCAGAGGACCGAAAACAGAATAAAACAGGACTGGACAGTATGTCACTTATACAAGCTGCTTTTATTTCTAGTACAGTATGACAATTTTTATTTTGGGGGGGTGGGGGGGGTGGGTGATCCTTGACAGTGCATAAGAGCGAAAAGCGACGGCGTTTTGTTTGTAAGAGAACAGGTTGTACTACAAATGACTTGATTTATTGATATCACGTGTATGTATGACACCTAAATTAGTGTATTTGTTTATTTATTTATTTATTTATTTATTATATGTGTAGATGAAGGTTAATTCATATGACTGATGCTAGGAATGTCTGAAATCTCCTTAGAAGGATATTTTGGCCCTGAGAAGGGCCGAGTTTGGTGTATACTAGGGTGGTCGATTTAGCTTATGCACGCTCTCCACGGATACGGCGAGCAAGCTGAATGTCCTTTGGCATGATGGTGACACGCTTGGCGTGGATGGCACAGAGGTTAGTGTCCTCGAAGAGACCGACCAGGTAAGCCTCGGATGCCTCCTGTAAAGCCATGACGGCAGACGACTGGAAGCGAAGATCGGTCTTGAAGTCCTGGGCAATCTCGCGCACCAGACGCTGGAAGGGAAGTTTCCTGATGAGCAACTCGGTGCTCTTCTGGTAACGACGGATCTCACGCAGGGCGACCGTTCCGGGCCTGTAACGGTGAGGCTTCTTCACACCCCCTGTGGCAGGAGCAGACTTGCGTGCTGCCTTGGTGGCCAGCTGCTTACGAGGAGCCTTGCCTCCCGTGGACTTGCGAGCAGTCTGCTTGGTGCGAGCCATGGTGAACAACTGTGGTTTGTGATGGCCGGCGCCGAAAAATTTTTGCTTATATACGCCGTCTCGAGGCGCTTGCTCGAGCGCCATTGGCTGCTCGACTCGCCTACGTCACCCCGTTGCCCCTCCCCTCCTTCCTCTGGCTGCAGCCAACAGGCGGCTCACCTCAATCACTATTATCGCTGATTTTGCTCTATTTTTTGGATTTGTGCAAAAGTCATTTCACAGGGACGTGAAACAGACGAGTAGGCAACTGCAGTTTTGAAAGCGTTGTGAGAAAGCCGTGTCTATTCGACCACAAGCGTAAAGTAAGGGCAGGCAGGAGTTGCAATGCTACTAGTACGTCCGCTTGATGGGATATAGTCGGGAAATCGTGCGGGCATTCGTCAATTCGATTCACACAACTACAACACCATGACTGGACGCGGCAAGGGAGGCAAGGGACTCGGAAAGGGTGGCGCCAAGCGTCATCGTAAGGTGCTACGTGACAACATCCAGGGCATCACCAAGCCCGCTATTCGTCGCTTAGCTCGTCGTGGCGGCGTCAAGCGTATTTCGGGTCTCATCTACGAAGAGACCCGTGGCGTCCTGAAGGTGTTCCTCGAGAACGTCATCCGTGATGCTGTAACCTACACGGAACACGCCAAGAGGAAGACCGTCACTGCCATGGACGTGGTGTACGCTCTGAAGCGCCAGGGTCGTACCCTCTACGGATTCGGCGGATAAGAGCTTGGCTAATCCATCGATTCCACCCACCACCACCTCAAAACGGGACCTAATTAGGTCCCTATACTTTTTTACTGAAGGGCTTAATAGACGATAACATAAATTGTTTTGATATCAGCTAGCACATTGGGTCTTATGAAATCTATTTTTTATCCTCGCATGCTTAAAGGGACTCTGATTGGGGGGGGGGGGGGGGGAAGGTTTGTTACGTTATATACTAGCAGAGCAGGATCATTGGTGGGGGGGGGGGGGGGTGTGAGGGGGAGAGAGAGAGAGAGAGATCTTTCCCAACTCTTCCTTTTTACATGAGTGAGCTACCCGTTTTATTCATTTTATCCTTCTCAGAGCTGTTTTGATAGTATCCAAATGATGGTAAATGAAAAGGGAGGACACGAATATCTACCCAGAATTCAGGACTGGCAATCGATATGCATGTTTGAGTGAGAATCTTTTTCTCTCTCAACTTAGGTATACGTTTATGTCGTACCTAAAAGCGAGAACCACACTATTGGGACAAGTATGCAAGGCCCAATTTTCCTAACAAGCACAGTTAATTTTGTATTTTCGAACATTTCTTTCCAAATTGGTTTATCCAATTAACAGTATTATATTAAGATCATGAATTGCTGGGTTAGGTTAGGTTAGCTTAGCTTAGGTTAGGTTAGCTTAGCTTAGCTTGGGTTAGCTTAGGTTAGGTTAGGTTAGCTTAGCTTGGGTTAGCATAGGTTAGGTTAGGTTTGATTACATTTCTATGTTAGATTTAACTCAAATTCAAAACAATTGCCAGTCATTCGGCTTGTTAGTCAACTTGCCTCTAATAGGGGCAATTTGTCTAACAAGACTATTTAGTTTGTGTGTGTGTATATATATATATATATATATATATATATATATATTATATATATATATATATATATATATATATATATATATATATTATTATTATTATAGCTTCAAGACTCTGAACCAATATAGAAGCATCAAGAGGAAGTGCTTGTGTTATGGGCCAATAGGCCTTCTGCAGTTACTTCCATTCTTATGTTTTTATTCCCATTGGTTCGTGTTTTATCTTGTGTAAATGTCAATCACCTTACCCAAAACTTTGGTACCATATCACCTCACCCATGTATATATATATATATATATATATATATATATATATATATATATATATATATATGTATATTATATATATATATAATATAGATGTATATTATATATATATATATATATATATATATATATATATATATATATATATATATATAATATAGATGTATATATATATATATATATATATATATATATATATATATATATATATATATATATATATATATATATATATATATATATATATAATATACAGAGTAAATCTACCCCAAAAGTAATGATTTATTTGTCTACAAAACTAAACTCTTTTTTGGAATCATATGAGGCCCCTCCACTGAGGGGGGAGGCCTGGATGTTTATTGTCATGTGTATTCATGCTGCTTGCATGTCGTCGTTTATTTTGCCTTTGTTGTTTTTTTGACAGCTTTCTTTGCCTTGGGTGGTTTGGGAGATTTTGAAGCTCTCTTTATTTTGGGCTTTTTGTTCCCAACAACAAGCTGCTGCTGCTGCTGCTGCTTCTTTTTCAAGGCTGTAGGTGGTTTGTTGCTTGTGGCGGCTTTCTTGGGAGTTACCACGGCCTTCTTTGCTGCTGTAGATGGTTTCTTGGTTGTGGTGGCTTTCTTGGGAGTTAGAACGGCCCTCTTCTCTGCTACGGCCAGCTTGAATGATCCACTAGCTCCACTTCCCTTGGTCTGAACAAGAATGCCGTCAGCCACTGCTTTCTTGAGAAATCTTCGGATGTAAATGGCGATCTTGGCAGCCTCGACTTTGTTGTTGGCAACAACGTACTTCTTGATTGCTTGTAGAGACGAGCCCTTACGGTCTTTGAGTGCTGCGACCGCGGCTAGAACCATTTGACTAGTTTTCGGGTGAGCAACCTGGACGCGAGGTTTCCTGGTGGTGGCCACCACAGCAGCAGCAGCCGCAGCCTTCTTGGTAGGCTTTGCTTCTACCATGATGATGATGAACCAACCAAGGTGATGAGAGACGCTCAGACAGTCACGGGGGAATGATGCTGCCGCCGCTTGAGCCGAACCTATTTATGTGCCGGCACGGTACAGAAGCTGCAACCTGGCAACTCGTCCACCAATCACGACGGTTGGTTTTACGGCTCCGAAACCTGGATCCCATATCTTCTCTAAAATAGAAGCATTTGTTCATGTTCTTTGTAAAAGTATCATAAAGCAGGACAGATGAGACAAATATCATAAAAACTGAAGAGCAGATGAGCACACACATGTTTGTATTACAAAAGAAAATCCACAAATTCATTAGAAATTGGCAGGGCAGGCTGAGGAAGTAGGTAGATGTAAAATGTCTGTAAATGGCGAAAGAACATAAACCCAAGACTGAATAAACGATGTTAAATATCCATGCCAAGGAGACAAAAATATGTTAGGATACAATTACCATTAAGACACCACAAGCAGGTCCGTATCCTGCCGCGATGACTTAAAAGAGTTGGTTATTAGCCACAATGTGTAGGCAGTCTCATGCCAACGGCCATACCACGTTGAGAACACCGCTTCTCGTCCGATCAGCGAAGTTAAGCAACGTTGGGTTTGGTTAGTACTTGGATGGGTGACCGCCTGGGAACACCAAATGCTGTTGGCAATAATGTTTTTTGTTTTGTTTTGTTTTGTTTCGTTTGTTTTTGTTTGAATGGCTGGCTCCACGGGAAATTCACGGAGTTGTGTGGAATAAGGCCTGGTAAAATGAATTAATATGTATGTCATGTTTAAAACAAACTCGCTTAATATAGATATTGTGTGAGGCTTTATACAAAAACAAACAACCAAAACAAAACATGTTGTATATATATATATATATAGCTTAATCCGGGTTTGAACTCGCAACTCCAAGAATACGCATCACTTATATACACTTTACCACTGGACCACTGCTGCAGGACACTAGCTTGATGCTGAGGTATCAATTTAATGACGTAAATGCCATTTCCACAAATAAATGATAATTAAAAAGTATTTGTATGTACAAATCTTTTCTGTTTAAAAGGCTACAATATCAGTTACTGATATAATTTGTGTTAATGTTTCTATACCCACAAGAAGGCATATTTTTGCTTATATGTAAAGGGTACGGAGAAGGAATCCACAGACCATCATTCCCCTCCCCTTCCCTCCCCCCCCCCCCCCCCCCCCCCCCACCCCCAACTCCCACCTACTACCACCACCACCACCACCACCACCACCAATCACCACCAATCACCACCAATCACCACCACCAATCACCACCACCACATCTAACCGAAAACCCCCTAACACATCAACCCTCCCCCCAATCAACAGGCGAAATAATAACCCTCAAATGCCTGCCTGCCTGCCTGCAAGCCAATACTAACGGTCTTCTCAGAAAGAAAATCTCTTTGTATCTGTATTACTTGATGAAATGTATGATTCTAATAATGAAAATAAATTTTGATGTCGGTTGTATGAGCATAATGACCAATATGCACATGATATGAATGAATTAAATAGTGTAGTTTTAAGTAATTAGGTTGTAGACACATTAAGCGGATATGATATTTGACGCGTCCAGAACTGGTGATTTTTGGTTTAGTTTTAAATGCACCACCACCACCACCACCACCACCACCATTGCTTCCCCAGAGCCTAATTAAGGACCGGTAAAAGGAGTCAATATGTATGTCATCTATAAAACCAAAGAATGAATAAAAAAACACACACAAACCTACATAATAGTATTAGGAAGATTGTATGGCAAAAAAAAAAAAGTATTATTCCCATTGGGTCGTTTGAACTCGCGACTTCCAAAACACCAGCCACACACCTTACAACCCAGCCACCATAGAGTTGGTATAATTGTGCAACTTTAGTTATAAAAGTAAAGTTTTCTCACATTGTATTGATAACTTAAAGGATTTTTTTTTTTTTTTGCATGTACAAATCTTATTGTCTGTTCTATGAAAAGGCTTGATGTAAATTATGTATTTTTTGAATGATTGAATTGTAGGCACATTAAGCGGATTCGATATTTGATATATCCAGAAAAGGCGATTTATGTTCAGTTTTAAAATGCATCACCGTTAACGCTAAAGGACTGGTAAAATGACTCGATGTTTGTCATTTTTAAAATAAACACTAAAACAAGGCCCTTAACATATATAATGTTTGAATATAAATTGAATGCATATAAATACAAAGTGGGAGTGGCTGGCTGGCTGGCTGGCTGGCTGGCTGGCTGGCTGGCTGGCTGGCTGGCTGGCTGGCTGGCTGGCTGGCTGGCTGGCTGCCTGGCTGCCTGCCTGCCTGCCTGCCTGCCTGCCTGCCTGCCTGCCTGCCTGCCTGCCTGGCTGCCTGCCTGCCTGCCTGCCTGCCTGCCTGCCTGCCTGCCTGCCTGCCTGCCTGCCTGCCTGCCTGCCTGCCTGCCTGCCTGCCTGCCTGCCTGTCTGGCTGCCTGGCTGCCTGGCTGCCTGCCTGCCTGCCTGCCTGCCTTGCCTTGCCTTGCCTTGCCTTGCCTTGCCTTGCCTTGCCTTGCCTTGCCTTGCCTTGCCTTGCCTTGCCTGCCTTGCTGCTTGGCTGCAGCTGGCTGGCTGGCTGGCTGGCTGGCTGGCCGTAAATCAACTCTTAACAACACCACACCACACCACACCATCACTCATCACCCATCACCCACCACCGGCCCCAGTCTCCCAGCCTCTCTTATATACCCGAGCAGGCCCTTTAAATTATTTGAATTGTTGCACTTCGGCCAATGGCAGGCACGATCGCTGCTGCTCAAACATATTCTGGTTCACAAGTATTAATATATATATATATATATATATATATATATATATATATATATATATATATATATATATATATATATATATATATATATATATATATTCATGAAACACATTAAAACCTTGATCATTTATTCATTCATTACGTCTAGTGAAGAATTGCTTTTGTTCATTTGTATGATTAAAAATGGATAGAATATGAATTCCTCGCTTAAAGTAAAATATAAAATATATATTGGATTTATATGATTGGTTAATATTCCAAGTGATGCTGAATATCCCCTATAATTTTGTTTTGTTTGTTTGTTATGTACACATTCCAAATGAAATCAATATAAATGTTATTATTAATGTTTGAAAGTTGATTGTCTACTTGAATCTCTCTATTAAAGTGTGTGTGGCTCCGGATGGAGCCTGGTTATGGTATTTGTCGCGGTGGGTGGCAGAAGTGCTTACTTCTTCTCTGTCTTCTTTGGCAAAAGAACTGCCTGAATGTTTGGAAGAACACCTCCCTGTGCAATGGTTACGCCAGACAGAAGTTTGTTGAGTTCTTCGTCGTTGCGGATGGCCAACTGCAAGTGACGTGGGATGATACGGGTCTTCTTGTTGTCACGTGCGGCGTTACCGGCGAGCTCGAGAACTTCGGCAGCGAGGTATTCCATGACGGCTGCCAGGTAGACAGGAGCGCCAGCACCGACGCGTTCGGCGTAGTTGCCCTTACGCAGCAGACGGTGAATTCTGCCCACGGGGAACTGAAGTCCGGCCCTGCTGGAGCGAGACTTTGACTTGCCCTTCACTTTGCCTCCCTTGCCGCGTCCTGACATTGCTGCTGCTGTTGTGGGTTTGTGGTGTTTTAATGCCGGCCCGCAGATCGAGCTTCGTGTTATATACCCCGCTCAGGATCAAGGGAGTCCGCCACTGACCAATCAGCGCGCTCCGCCACGCGACCCGCTCTGAGCTGAGTCGCGAGCGGGATATAAAAGGAAAGCTCGACTCGCGCAAAAGTTCATTATTGTATCGCAACGCCAGCCAGCACGAGCATCATCATGCCACCCAAGGCATCTGGAAAGGCTGCCAAGAAGGCCGGAAAGGCCCAGAAGGCCATTGCCAAGGGCGATAAGAAAAAGAAGCGCAGGAGGAAGGAGAGCTACAGCATCTACATCTACAAAGTGCTGAAGCAGGTCCACCCCGACACTGGTATCTCTTCCAAAGCCATGTCGATCATGAACTCGTTCGTGAACGACATCTTCGAGCGCATCGCCGCCGAGGCTTCTCGCCTGGCCCACTACAACAAGCGTTCCACCATTACCAGTCGGGAGATCCAGACGGCTGTAAGGCTCCTGTTGCCCGGAGAACTGGCCAAGCACGCCGTCTCTGAGGGCACTAAGGCCGTCACCAAGTACACCTCCTCCAAGTAAACGGCTTACTTACTGCCCTGTGGTGGTGGCTTGGCCTCAAACCAACAAACTCGGCTCCATTGGAGCCACACTTTAATTTCTAAAGAGATTGTGAGTGTTAGACACCAATACTATTATAACAAAAACCTCTGTCACTGAAAGCAAATAGCTATAAAATGAGAATATTTATGAAACTGTCTGTGTGTGTTTCTCTCTCTCAGTCTCTGTCTGTCTGTCTGTCTGTCTGTCTGTCTGTCTGTCTGTCTGTCTGTCTGTCTGTTGTCTGTCTGTCTGTCTGTCTGTCTGTCTGTCTGTCTGTGTCTCTCTCTCTCTCTCTCTCTCTCTCTCTTCTCTCTCTCTCTCTCTCTCTCTCTCTCTTCTCTCTCTCTCTCTCTCTCTCTCTCTCTCTCTCAACACATATAAGCACTCGGTATCTTTTTTCTAGAGATTAGAGATTCATTGTTATGTTCCACATTAGGATTACTATGCAGGCCACCCTCTTAGGTTTGAAAATGTCAAGAAAACGGTTAATTTAAAATGTCATCTCCTAACTTAACAGATTAAGCCAGAGGACCGAAAACAGAATAAAACAGGACTGGACAGTATGTCACTTATACAAGCTGCTTTTATTTCTAGTACAGTATGACAATTTTTATTTTGGGGGGGTGGGGGGGGTGGGTGATCCTTGACAGTGCATAAGAGCGAAAAGCGACGGCGTTTTGTTTGTAAGAGAACAGGTTGTACTACAAATGACTTGATTTATTGATATCACGTGTATGTATGACACCTAAATTAGTGTATTTGTTTATTTATTTATTTATTTATTTATTATATGTGTAGATGAAGGTTAATTCATATGACTGATGCTAGGAATGTCTGAAATCTCCTTAGAAGGATATTTTGGCCCTGAGAAGGGCCGAGTTTGGTGTATACTAGGGTGGTCGATTTAGCTTATGCACGCTCTCCACGGATACGGCGAGCAAGCTGAATGTCCTTTGGCATGATGGTGACACGCTTGGCGTGGATGGCACAGAGGTTAGTGTCCTCGAAGAGACCGACCAGGTAAGCCTCGGATGCCTCCTGTAAAGCCATGACGGCAGACGACTGGAAGCGAAGATCGGTCTTGAAGTCCTGGGCAATCTCGCGCACCAGACGCTGGAAGGGAAGTTTCCTGATGAGCAACTCGGTGCTCTTCTGGTAACGACGGATCTCACGCAGGGCGACCGTTCCGGGCCTGTAACGGTGAGGCTTCTTCACACCCCCTGTGGCAGGAGCAGACTTGCGTGCTGCCTTGGTGGCCAGCTGCTTACGAGGAGCCTTGCCTCCCGTGGACTTGCGAGCAGTCTGCTTGGTGCGAGCCATGGTGAACAACTGTGGTTTGTGATGGCCGGCGCCGAAAAATTTTTGCTTATATACGCCGTCTCGAGGCGCTTGCTCGAGCGCCATTGGCTGCTCGACTCGCCTACGTCACCCCGTTGCCCCTCCCCTCCTTCCTCTGGCTGCAGCCAACAGGCGGCTCACCTCAATCACTATTATCGCTGATTTTGCTCTATTTTTTGGATTTGTGCAAAAGTCATTTCACAGGGACGTGAAACAGACGAGTAGGCAACTGCAGTTTTGAAAGCGTTGTGAGAAAGCCGTGTCTATTCGACCACAAGCGTAAAGTAAGGGCAGGCAGGAGTTGCAATGCTACTAGTACGTCCGCTTGATGGGATATAGTCGGGAAATCGTGCGGGCATTCGTCAATTCGATTCACACAACTACAACACCATGACTGGACGCGGCAAGGGAGGCAAGGGACTCGGAAAGGGTGGCGCCAAGCGTCATCGTAAGGTGCTACGTGACAACATCCAGGGCATCACCAAGCCCGCTATTCGTCGCTTAGCTCGTCGTGGCGGCGTCAAGCGTATTTCGGGTCTCATCTACGAAGAGACCCGTGGCGTCCTGAAGGTGTTCCTCGAGAACGTCATCCGTGATGCTGTAACCTACACGGAACACGCCAAGAGGAAGACCGTCACTGCCATGGACGTGGTGTACGCTCTGAAGCGCCAGGGTCGTACCCTCTACGGATTCGGCGGATAAGAGCTTGGCTAATCCATCGATTCCACCCACCACCACCTCAAAACGGGACCTAATTAGGTCCCTATACTTTTTTACTGAAGGGCTTAATAGACGATAACATAAATTGTTTTGATATCAGCTAGCACATTGGGTCTTATGAAATCTATTTTTTATCCTCGCATGCTTAAAGGGACTCTGATTGGGGGGGGGGGGGGGGAAGGTTTGTTACGTTATATACTAGCAGAGCAGGATCATTGGTGGGGGGGGGGGGGGGGTGTGAGGGGGAGAGAGAGAGAGAGAGATCTTTCCCAACTCTTCCTTTTTACATGAGTGAGCTACCCGTTTTATTCATTTTATCCTTCTCAGAGCTGTTTTGATAGTATCCAAATGATGGTAAATGAAAAGGGAGGACACGAATATCTACCCAGAATTCAGGACTGGCAATCGATATGCATGTTTGAGTGAGAATCTTTTTCTCTCTCAACTTAGGTATACGTTTATGTCGTACCTAAAAGCGAGAACCACACTATTGGGACAAGTATGCAAGGCCCAATTTTCCTAACAAGCACAGTTAATTTTGTTATTTTCGAACATTTCTTTCCAAATTGGTTTATCCAATTAACAGTATTATATTAAGATCATGAATTGCTGGGTTAGGTTAGGTTAGCTTAGCTTAGGTTAGGTTAGCTTAGCTTAGCTTGGGTTAGCTTAGGTTAGGTTAGGTTAGCTTAGCTTGGGTTAGCATAGGTTAGGTTAGGTTTGATTACATTTCTATGTTAGATTTAACTCAAATTCAAAACAATTGCCAGTCATTCGGCTTGTTAGTCAACTTGCCTCTAATAGGGGCAATTTGTCTAACAAGACTATTTAGTTTTGTGTGTATATATATATATATATATATATATATATATATATATATATATATATATATATATATATATATATATATTATATTATTATTATTATAGCTTCAAGACTCTGAACCAATATAGAAGCATCAAGAGGAAGTGCTTGTGTTATGGGCCAATAGGCCTTCTGCAGTTACTTCCATTCTTATGTTTTTATTCCCATTGGTTCGTGTTTTATCTTGTGTAAATGTCAATCACCTTACCCAAAACTTTGGTACCATATCACCTCACCCATGTATAATATATATATATATATATATATATATATATATATATATATATATATATATATATATATATATATATATAATATAGATGTATATTATATATATATATATATATATATATATATATATATATATATATATATATATATATAATATAGATGTATATTATATATATATATATATATATATATATATATATATATATATATATATATATATATATATATATATATAATATACAGAGTAAATCTACCCCAAAAGTAATGATTTATTTGTCTACAAAACTAAACTTTTTTTGGAATCATATGAGGCCCCTCCACTGAGGGGGGAGGCCTGGATGTTTATTGTCATGTGTATTCATGCTGCTTGCATGTCGTCGTTTATTTTGCCTTTGTTGTTTTTTTGACAGCTTTCTTTGCCTTGGGTGGTTTGGGAGATTTTGAAGCTCTCTTTATTTTGGGCTTTTTGTTCCCAACAACAAGCTGCTGCTGCTGCTGCTGCTTCTTTTTCAAGGCTGTAGGTGGTTTGTTGCTTGTGGCGGCTTTCTTGGGAGTTACCACGGCCTTCTTTGCTGCTGTAGATGGTTTCTTGGTTGTGGTGGCTTTCTTGGGAGTTAGAACGGCCCTCTTCTCTGCTACGGCCAGCTTGAATGATCCACTAGCTCCACTTCCCTTGGTCTGAACAAGAATGCCGTCAGCCACTGCTTTCTTGAGAAATCTTCGGATGTAAATGGCGATCTTGGCAGCCTCGACTTTGTTGTTGGCAACAACGTACTTCTTGATTGCTTGTAGAGACGAGCCCTTACGGTCTTTGAGTGCTGCGACCGCGGCTAGAACCATTTGACTAGTTTTCGGGTGAGCAACCTGGACGCGAGGTTTCCTGGTGGTGGCCACCACAGCAGCAGCAGCCGCAGCCTTCTTGGTAGGCTTTGCTTCTACCATGATGATGATGAACCAACCAAGGTGATGAGAGACGCTCAGACAGTCACGGGGGAATGATGCTGCCGCCGCTTGAGCCGAACCTATTTATGTGCCGGCACGGTACAGAAGCTGCAACCTGGCAACTCGTCCACCAATCACGACGGTTGGTTTTACGGCTCCGAAACCTGGATCCCATATCTTCTCTAAAATAGAAGCATTTGTTCATGTTCTTTGTAAAAGTATCATAAAGCAGGACAGATGAGACAAATATCATAAAAACTGAAGAGCAGATGAGCACACACATGTTTGTATTACAAAAGAAAATCCACAAATTCATTAGAAATTGGCGCAGGCTGAGGAAGTAGGTAGATGTAAAATGTCTGTAAATGGCGAAAGAACATAAACCCAAGACTGAATAAACGATGTTAAATATCCATGCCAAGGAGACAAAAATATGTTAGGATACAATTACCATTAAGACACCACAAGCAGGTCCGTATCCTGCCGCGATGACTTAAAAGAGTTGGTTATTAGCCACAATGTGTAGGCAGTCTCATGCCAACGGCCATACCACGTTGAGAACACCGCTTCTCGTCCGATCAGCGAAGTTAAGCAACGTTGGGTTTGGTTAGTACTTGGATGGGTGACCGCCTGGGAACACCAAATGCTGTTGGCAATAATGTTTTTTGTTTTGTTTTGTTTTGTTTCGTTTGTTTTTGTTTGAATGGCTGGCTCCACGGGAAATTCACGGAGTTGTGTGGAATAAGGCCTGGTAAAATGAATTAATATGTATGTCATGTTTAAAACAAACTCGCTTAATATAGATATTGTGTGAGGCTTTATACAAAAACAAACAACCAAAACAAAACATGTTGTATATATATATATATATAGCTTAATCCGGGTTTGAACTCGCAACTCCAAGAATACGCATCACTTATATACACTTTACCACTGGACCACTGCTGCAGGACACTAGCTTGATGCTGAGGTATCAATTTAATGACGTAAATGCCATTTCCACAAATAAATGATAATTAAAAAGTATTTGTATGTACAAATCTTTTCTGTTTAAAAGGCTACAATATCAGTTACTGATATAATTTGTGTTAATGTTTCTATACCCACAAGAAGGCATATTTTTGCTTATATGTAAAGGGTACGGAGAAGGAATCCACAGACCATCATTCCCCTCCCCTTCCCTCCCCCCCCCCCCCCCCCCACCCCCAACTCCCACCTACTACCACCACCACCACCACCACCACCAATCACCACCAATCACCACCAATCACCACCACCAATCACCACCACCACATCTAACCGAAAACCCCCTAACACATCAACCCTCCCCCCAATCAACAGGCGAAATAATAACCCTCAAATGCCTGCCTGCCTGCCTGCCTGCAAGCCAATACTAACGGTCTTCTCAGAAAGAAAATCTCTTTGTATCTGTATTACTTGATGAAATGTATGATTCTAATAATGAAAATAAATTTTGATGTCGGTTGTATGAGCATAATGACCAATATGCACATGATATGAATGAATTAAATAGTGTAGTTTTAAGTAATTAGGTTGTAGACACATTAAGCGGATATGATATTTGACGCGTCCAGAACTGGTGATTTTTGGTTTAGTTTTAAATGCACCACCACCACCACCACCACCACCATTGCTTCCCCAGAGCCTAATTAAGGACCGGTAAAAGGAGTCAATATGTATGTCATCTATAAAACCAAAGAATGAATAAAAAAACACACACAAACCTACATAATAGTATTAGGAAGATTGTATGGCAAAAAAAAAAAAGTATTATTCCCATTGGGTCGTTTGAACTCGCGACTTCCAAAACACCAGCCACACACCTTACAACCCAGCCACCATAGAGTTGGTATAATTGTGCAACTTTAGTTATAAAAGTAAAGTTTTCTCACATTGTATTGATAACTTAAAGGATTTTTTTTTTTTTTTGCATGTACAAATCTTATTGTCTGTTCTATGAAAAGGCTTGATGTAAATTATGTATTTTTTGAATGATTGAATTGTAGGCACATTAAGCGGATTCGATATTTGATATATCCAGAAAAGGCGATTTATGTTCAGTTTTAAAATGCATCACCGTTAACGCTAAAGGACTGGTAAAATGACTCGATGTTTGTCATTTTTAAAATAAACACTAAAACAAGGCCCTTAACATATATAATGTTT